>NC_056727.1:124633192-124788192 GCF_019279795.1 Protopterus annectens
TAGTTGGATAGTAAATTGGCTGAGGGACAGAATCCACACAGCGCATCCTCACACATCATGAGGGTAACCAGTGGAGTCTCTTAGGGATCTGTACTAGGACTAGGACTCCTACTACTATTCAGCATATACTTCTCTGATCTCCAAATGAAAAATGGGGACCTGTGATTAACCAAGTTTGCAGATGATTGTAAATTGGGTGTCATCCTCAGATCCCTTTCTAACATGCAGAAGCTACAACTTGAACTTAACACATGTTAATAGCTGGTTCACAGAAAAATGGCTAAAGCTAAATGGTAAAAAGTACAATATTATCGCATTTGGTAAACAATCCACAATCCAGCTTATAGTATAGACAGCACTGCACTTCAAAATGAAGAGGTTATGAAAGACATTGGAATGTGGGTAGATAATTCCCTTGCCTTTGATCATCATGTTGCAACAGCAGTTAGGAAAATCTTCTGTCTGGTGCAGCTGATCATAAATTGTATCTCTTCTAAATCCAAAGACGTCCTTACTCCTCTGTTTCTGCACTGATCTGGCCCATCATAAAATAAAACTCCCCTTTGGAATGTATCTTATTAGATATATTAGGTAGTCCAGTAGACCCTAGAGGTTTTTAACAAAAAAGAGCATTGACATAAAAGACCTGAGCTAGCATGAGAGACAGGAAACTTGGTCCCTGTATTTGATGTTCTATAGATTCCTTAAGGGCAACCTTCACAAATCAAACAGTCCAGCAAACACTAGGATCATAGGTCTGGATCTGCTTTAGTAAGTAAATAAATCACAGTAGATGGGACGACATGATTGACAGACCACAATGCTTTGTCAGAGATGGTCTGCACCTGTCGCCCCTGGGATTCAGGTTACTGGCTAAGGCTCTTGCCACCCCTATAGTGCCTTTTTTAGGCAAAGTTCAAAGGACAAAACCATCACCATAACAGGTACAAATATGCAAAATCTGAAGGTAATGCTACTCAGTGCTAGAAGTCTAAACCTCAAAATGCACTCTCTCAAAGCACTCCTAAAAATGGAGAACATCAATATCTGTGCAGTAACTGAGACCTGGTTCAAGGCTCCAGAGAGCACCCCTGCAATACCAGGCTACAACTCTTACCACACTTTTCGGCCACCAAAGCAGGACCGAAACACTAAAGGTGGAGGAGTGTCAATATTCACCAAGGATATTCACACCACCAGGCTAGTTGCCCAACACAATGCATCTGAAATTCTCCAGGTGCAACTAACACTAGGTAAGACTGCAATCCAAATTGTAGCTTGCTACAGATTCCCCACCATACCCCAGGATTCTCACTACACCTTTCTAAACATACTGGGAAATATTAAGATAGAACCAAACACCCTAATACTGGGTGATTTTAATTACCCTGCCATTAACTGGGAAAACTACTCATGTACCAACACCTTTGCCCAACGGTTCTTGGAATTCATAAATTCCAGCGCCCTGGATCAAGTAATCCATAGTTCCACCAGGGGCTCCAATATCTTAGACCTGGTCATTACCAACATGGGAAATCGATGCTCCACACCTATGGTCACCCCCTCGTTAGTCAGGTCTGACCATAAGCTAATCACCCTTAACATCCACATCCCAACCCCACCCCCCCCAGTAAGGAAACCTCCATAAAAAACTTCTCCAAAGCCAACTTCATGCTACTCAAGTCAGAAGTGGCAAACTTCATGACACCTATGCAGACGGGAGCTGAAAGTTCAACTGCTGAATCTTACACTAAGGCACTGGACGAGCACATCCACTCATGCATAAATCGTGCCATCCCAAATAGAACCAAGATGCTCTCATCCAAAAAAAGAAGCCAATCTGGTGGTCCCCTGCCATAAACAAACTTTACAACAAAAGGAAGAAACTGTTGCAGAAAAGAGGAAAATCCCAGGATGCAAGAAACTTCCTTACCAGCCTCAGTAAGAAACTGAGATCCCTCATAAAATCCTCCAAAGCTAGTTACGAAAATAAAATTGCCAAAGATTCCAAAGACAGCCACAAGGCATTCTATAACTATGTCAAGAATCTAAATGGCAATGCTCAAATCTGCTCTGAGCTAAAACAGAATGGCATTAAATATGCTGATCCCAAGGATATCGCCAATATCCTAGCAGATCGATTCAGTGCCAACTTCACCCCCCTCTCACCCCCTAAATGGCCCATCTCAATATCGGAAGATTGCCAAATTCTGGTTATAACGGCCACACAGGTAAAAAATGCACTCTCCAAAGCTAAGAATACAGCATCCATGGGACCAGATAACATCCCGGGCTGTGTACTACATGAACTACAATATGAACTGGCACCTCACCTAAGTGTCATGTTTAATCATAGCCTCACCTCAGGTTTCGTGCCCACTGAGTGGCGCAGAGCTACAGTTATCCCACTCCACAAGGGGGGATCCACCTTGGATCCCGGAAACTACCATCCCATCAGTCTGACAAGCCTTATCTGCAATGCCATGGAGCGTATTATCATGGAACTTATAAACAAAGACATTGGCAACCTTCAAACACTGGACCCCACCCAGTTTGGGTTCGTGAAGGGCCGATCTTGTCTCCTGAACCTGATTGACTTCTTTGAATCAGTCTCCAGAGCCATGGACAAGGGTAAGGTGGTCCACACAGCCTATCTAGACCTTGCCAAGGCCTTTGACACCATCCCCCACTCTGGAATCATAGATAAACTTACTAAGCTGGGCATTAATCCCTACGTCACCCAATGGGTTGCTAATTGGCTTACTGATAGAACCCACACTGTAAAAGTAGCCGACTCCAAATCCAGCTCTAGACAAGTGACAAGTGGAGTACCTCAGGGTTCAGTCCTGGGACTGCTCTTGCTTGGCATCTACTTCTCTGAAGTACAGGCCAACACTAAGGGACTCCGGATAACAAAGTTCGAGATGACTGCAAACTGGGAGCCATTATTGAATCCCCAAATGATGTGGATACTCTACAAAAGGGCCTTACAGAAACATATGCTTGGTGTCAGAGCCATGGGCTCAAGCTCAATGCAAAGAAATGTATAGTTATCCCCCTTGGGGAAAAACATGTATCCATGAATTACCATATAGGTGGCAGAACATTAAACACCGTAAGTATGATAAGAGACTTGGGGACACAGGTAGACAGTGGTCTCACCTTCGATAACCGCATCGCCACAACAATCAGGAAATCCTATGTGGCACACCTCATCACTAAGGGCTTTTCATCCAGAAAAAAGGAGGTCATTGTCCCACTGTACTCATCCCTCATTAGACCCATTATAGAATACAATGCCCCATTTGGTATGTACCTCTCAAGACATCTGCAACAACTGGAAAGGCTGCAGAAACACCTCACTAAAAGAATCACAGGCCAAAAGCAGATGCCCTATGCTGACCGCCTTAAAAATCTCCAGCTATACTCTGTCGCATATCGTCTACTCAGAGGCGATCTTTGCTTAACATACAAGGCCATGTCAAACCCAGAGCTATTGGACATGCTACACTTAAAGAAATCCCAATCCCTCAGAGCCACACGCTCCAGGGATCTAAACCTTGTCATCACAATAAACAAAACATGCTGGAGGGATAGGTTCCTGACCCAGAGACTCCCCAGACTCTGGAATAGATTGCCCATACATGTCAAGCAGAGTGCCTCTTTGGTCCTCTTCAAAAGGGGTCCAGGGAAGTAAATAGTGTGGGAAGAAATAGCCAGGGAATTGTTATGGCTAGGCTTGTATAGGCCCTAGGGCTGATAGCCTAGTACCAACCAACCTATGAACTCCTCACACAATGATTACTTCTTTGCAACAAATTCTCACTCTAGATCAAGCAATATTACACATTATCTTCCTTTAAAAAGGACTAGGACAATTAGACAGGTATTTGTAAATTCACCTCCAGCATGACCAGCCTATTGCTCCTTGAAAAAACAAGGGAGGATTTAAAAGTGGGTACTGGTGAGGTTGAAATGGCCACATGATCCAGTTGTCTTGTATTTACTGTGATTTTATGATTCTAAGAATTTACTGAATTAAGATGCTGAGCTATCACCTGTGGCTTCATAAATAAATGCCAGTACTGCATTTGTGCCCCAGCAACAACTGCTGAGCATGCCCTCTAACAGTTTGCACCCAGGCTAGCTTCCTCCTTCTTCTCACGCTAGTTAACGTTCTGCTCAGAGTGTTAATGATTCCTTCAAATGAACCACTACCAGTTCCACCACAGACTTTTATACACACACACACACACACACACACACACACACACACACACACACACACACACACACACACACACACACACACACAAAAACAGTAGGGACACACTTTAAGAGGAGGAGGGAAAGGATTAACACCTGCCCACTTTTCTGTAACACCACCCAGCAAATATTATTAGTGAATCCTCTTTTCTCCCCTCAACATAGCCATCTGTATTTTCTTCCTGCAGAACAGACATTGCATTCATACAAGGTTAAAGCCCAGTACTCCTCTTGTACTCCTTCAGTGTGCAAGGCATGTCAGGGCTCACATTATACCCATTTATCTCATTCACAGGTGCACCAGTGCACTCAGGCTCCAGGATCCTTAGCATCAGCAATTGCAATGTAGCAGCATTACCCAGAGATGTCAGCTAGTAACCCCTATGTGATTCACCACTTTCAAGAAAATGTACTGAATTGTTTGATATCAGGTATACATTTCATTTCAGTGGATCTTTTATATGGCCACACACAGAAAACGACAGCAGTCTAAGTTTAGAAATAGATTTAAAATATATGAGAACTGGTTGTACACACACACACACACACACACACACACACACACACACACACACACACACACACACACACACACACACACACACACACACACAGCCAAATCTAGTGCAGGGCCCTGTGTTAGTTGAGAGGCCCCATTAATGCTGTCAGACATCATTCATTCATGTCCACATTCAAAAGTTTTACTCTTAGACAGTCATGGTCAGTAACTAAGATTGATGACCGTGTATCATTAAATGAATAAATAAAAAGTTGGTTCCCTTCATTCCAGTAAATTTCCTAAGGTTACTATTGCCAAGGGCATGCCTACTGCTGCTGCATATCTGGCTGACCTACATGAGCTCACACATCACAAATGATCTAACATTTATGGGGCAGTGACCTGAAAGTAGTATATGCCATTATTATTATTATTACACTTTAATTTTGAGGCTACAACTTTACTGTATTAAAAAGTAGAAATTCACCATATTTTTTCAATTTTGCAGAGGTTGTTCCTTTTAAATCTCCTCTGTTCTTGGATCCTGTCCTTCCCTTCACCAGAGATGAGTGTCAGTGACTACTCATTGCACAGAGGCAGTTAACAGTGCTCTGTATATACATAGGCACACAGAATTGAAATTTTACATAAAAAATGTCCCTGAAATGTCCACAGTACATAATTGCACAAAGAGCAACTAGTTTGAACACAGAGGATCACCTCCCTCCATGAGTTTGGTTTCTTACTGCAACCAATCTAGCCAGCTCGAAATCCTTGTTGTATCATCCCCTTGTAGGGCATGAAATAAGGATCTGTAGTCATGAACATGCATGTTACTGCTCCCTCTGCAGCCAGCCTGGTAGATATGGGCATCCTGAGGCAATGTAGTAACTGTTTACTGACAACCCATTTATTCTTAAACAGACTGATATGGTATGTGAGAGAGCTGTAGTTACATAATGTTGCTGGAGGCAAGGTTAGGTGATAGACATGCCTGTTTTGTCAGAGAAGAGTATTGACCAAAGTCCCTCAGGACATACATGTGTTACAAGGTGCAGTTTAACATCTAAATGAACTATTATTCAGTGTCTGAATTCCTAAGGTTATGAAAATGTGATGCATTTTATAAGACTAGCTATCTGAGTTTTTTTCTGTGAAAATAACAAATCTGAAAGCTTTATTGTCATACAGTGTAGTCAGAAACTGAATTCAGTTCACAGTCAGTTTCTAAGTGCATTATAGTTAATATCTATTAAAAGTTGCAAAACAACTGCTTTAAACAGAGTATGGTGTGCAGTCTTGCTGCTGTAATTTAATATCTGTTTGTGATACAACCATTTCATAGATATAATCAGCTGATGCTTTTATAGGTTCATAGGTAGGTACTAGGCTATCGGCCCAAGGGCCTACGTAAGCCTAGCCAGCAAGGTTCCATGGCTTACACCACCCAAGAAAGTTATTTTCCTGTGCCACTGTCGAGCAGAGACACAGAAGTGATCCACAGGGTGTATTTCCTATTTCCCATCCACTCATCAAGATTTTTCTTGAAGAGTGCTAATGAAGAACTTTGCTTGACATAGATGGGTAGCTTGTTCCAGAGTATAGGAAGTCTCTGGGACAGGAATCTGTCCCTCCTGCGTGTCCTGTTTATTGTGGTGACAAGGTTTAGGTCCCTAGAGCGTGTAGCTCAGAGGGATTGGGATTTCTTTAGGTGTAGCATGTTCAACAGCTCTGGGTTTGATATAGCTTTATATGTTAGGCAGAGATCACCTCGGAGTAGGCGATATGCTACGGAGTAAAGCTGGAGTTTTTTGAGGCGGTCCATGTAGGGCATTTGTTTGAGGCCAGTAATCCTCTTTGTGAGGTACTTCTTTGGCCTTTCCAGCTGCTGCAGATGTCTTGTGAGGTACATTCCAAAAGGGGCGTTGTTCTCTATAATGGATCTAATGAGTGACGAGTAGAGGGGAACAATTACCTCTTTTTTTTCCTGGATGAGAACCCTTTTATGATGAGGTGTGCCATGTAGAAGGACTTCCTGACTACTGTGGCGATGTGACTATCAAAGGAGAGACTACTGTCCACCTGGGTCCCAAGGTCTCTTATCATGCATTCGGTGTTAAGTAGATTGCTGCCTATGTGGTAGTTCATAGGTACAGAGTTTTTACCAAAGGGGATGACACTGCACTTTTTGGCATTGAGCTTGAGGCCATGGTTCTGACACCAGGCATCTGTCTCAGTGAGGCCCTTCTGTAGGATGTCCACATCATTTGGGGACTTGACTATGGTTTCTAGTTTGCAGTCATCTGTGAACTTCATTAGCCAGAGGCCTTCTGTGTTAGCCTGTACTTCAGAGAAGTAGATATCAAACAGGAGAGGTCCCAGGACAGAACCCTGTGGTACTCCACTTGTCACTGCTTTGAGGTCATATTTGGAGTCTGCAACTTTTACAGTGTGGGTTCTGTCAGTGAGCCAGTTGGCAACCCATCTTGTGATGTAGGGATTTATACCTAGTTGAGTGAATTTAGCAATAATTCCAGAATGGGGGATGGTGTTGAAAGCCTTGGCGAGATCAAGATAGGCTGTGTGAACCACCTTAGCCTCATCTACGGCTTTGGTGACTGCCTCAAAGAAGTTGATCAGGTTCAGGAGGCATGATCTGCCTTTCACAAACCCAAACTGGGTGGGATCCAGAGTTTGGAGGTTACCAATGTCTTTGTTTATGAGTTCCATGATGATACGTTCCATGGCCTTGCAGACCAGGCTCGTCAGGCTAATAGGTCGATAGTTCCCGGGATCAGTGGTGGCTCCCCCTTTGTGAAGTGGGATAACTGTTGCTGTGCACCATTCAGTGGGCACAAAGCCGGATGTGAAGCTATTATTGAACATGGTGCTTATGTGGTGAGCCAGTTTGTTCTGAAGTTCTTGTAAAACACAGCCTGGGATGTTGTCCGGTCCCATGGATGCTTTGTTTTTTGCTTTAGAGAGTGCAGCTTTTACCTGCATAGTTGTGATTACAGGGACTCTGCATTCTTCCTGTATAGATATGGGCCCTTTAGGGGGAGAGAGAGGGGTAAAGTTAGCACCGAACCTGTTTGCCAGGATGTTGGAAATATCAGTTGGTTCTGTAATTTTCGTGCCTTTGTGCTGTAACTCAGAGCAGATTTGGGTGTTGCCATGTAAATTCTTGACATAGCTATAGAATGCTTTGTGGTTGCCCTTGGATTTAGTGGCGATTTTGTTTTCGTAGCTAGCTTTGGAGGATCTTATATGGGATCTCAGCTTCTTACTGAGGCTGACCAGGGAGCTCCTCCACTCATGGGATTTTAGTCTCTTTTGCAACAGTTTCTTCCTTCTGTTGTACAGTTTGTTTATGGCAGGGGACCACCAGATTGGCTTGCTTTTTTTGGAGGATAGCTTCTTGGTTCTGTTTGGGATAGCACGATCCATGCACTCATGTAAGTGCTTATAGAGTGCATTTGTGTAGGTTTCAGCAGTCGTAACTGTATTGTCCATCTGCATGGGTGTCATGAAGTTCACCACTTCTGTCTTAAGAAGCATGAAATTGGCTTTGGAGAAATCTTTTACTGTGGTTTCCTTAATGGGGGGTGGGGGTGGGATGTGGATATCAAGGATGATAAGCTTATTGTCGGATCGGACTAACAAGGAGTTGACTTCAGGTGTGGAACACCGGTCACTCATGTTGGTAATGACTAGGTCTAGGATATTGTTGCCCCTGGTGGGGGTGTGGATAAGTTGATCTAGGGCATTGGAGTTTATGAATTCCAGAAAGCGCTGAGCTAAGGAGTTGGTACATGAGTAGTTTTCCCAGTTAATGGTGGGGTAGTTGAAGTCGCCCATTATTAGGGTGTTTGGTTGAACCCTAATATTTTCCAGTACATCAAGAAAAGAGGAGTGGGAATCCTGGGGCATGGTGGGGGATCTGTAGCAAGCTACAATTTGGATTGCAGTTTTGCCCAGAGTTAGTTGCACTTAGATAACCTCGGATGCATTATGCTGAGCAACTAGCCTGGAGATGTGGATATCCTTAATGAATATGGACACACCTCTGCCTTTGGTGTTTCGGTCCCGGTTACATGGCCGAAAAGTGAGGTATGAGTTATAGCCTGGTAGTGCAGGGGTGCTCTCTGGAGCCTTGAACCAGGTCTCAGTCACTGCACAGATATCGATGTTCACCATTTTAAGGAGTGCCTCGAGTGAGTGCATTTTGAGATTTAGACTTCTAGCATTGAATAGCATTACCCTCAGTTTTTGCTTGCCTGTTCCTGTTATGGTGGTGAATTTGTTATTTGAACCCTGCCTAAAAAAGGCACTATAGGGGCAGCAAGAGCCTTAGCCAGTATCTGGAATCTCAGGGGTGACAGGTGCAGGCCATCTGTGGCAAAGCATCGTGGTCTGTCGACCATGTCATCCCAAGCAGACAGATACTGGATCCCCTTAGAATGACACCAGAAGCTTAGCCAATTGTTGAAGTCAATCATTTTGTCCTTGTACTGCGGTATCATTCTGGGCAATGGCAGAATGCTACTCAGGGCTAGGGTCATACCTGCCTGGGTTACAAGATCGGAGAGCTCTTCCATGTCTCTTTTCATGTAGTCCAGGGAGGTATGTCTCAAGTCATTCACACCAACATGGACAATGACAGAGTCATATTTGTACTTGTTTTGGAGTGACCTGAGTGCGTGGGTTATGTGGCAAATCCTGGCACTCGACAGGCAGCTGACAGTAACCTTCTCCTTGTTTAGCCTGGTGAGTGGGACATCAGTGTGCCTGACTATAGAGTCACCTATGACTAGTGTGTTGGGTACGTTGTTTTGCCTTATTGGCTGTGGTTGAGTGGCACACTGAGTCTGTGGGTAGTTTGTAGTTTAATTGGATTTTCAGTCTGCTTCCAAGCTTAGTGGTTAAAATTTAGGAAACAACATGTGTATTAAAGTTATACTTGTCTGCATTCATGCAGAACATTGTACCTTACCAGTACATTTGTGTAGCTCTCAGAATGTTATGGCAATATCATATTGCATTCATTGTCTCTATGACATCTGACCATACGTCTTAACCTATTAGCTCAAGAAATCTGGACAAAGCCTGACATAATGGGTCAAGGACCCAAAAATAAGGACAGATTTTGAATGTTGCTTTTTGTAACTTAGAAAGTGGCTAGAATAACAGGATTTGTGATAGCATGAATTTTCTGAAGGATGTGAAATCTGAAACTCAAATGTATGTCATTATTTAGTAACGTCTATCCTTAGATCACCCCAGTGATTTGCCAAAAAAACTGAAATTTTATGAGACACGGACCAAAAATATGAGGCAAAAACCTGGATACTCTGTGAAAATCAGGACAGTTGAGAGGTATGATTCTGACCTATTCTGATGGCATTTTGATTAATTCCATTGTTAAGAGGGTCTGTTCACCTCCTTGAACCCCTTTATTCTCCTTTCAAAAACAGGTAGTTTGGGAGGTTAAGGGGCTGATAGCTCCCCTTGCAAATACAGCTAAAAAATTATATGCTCTGATGGCAATAGAGACAAGTACTGTGAATACTGTATATTGTATAACGTCACTTGATTTTCTGGAACTGCAGTTATTTAAATTCCAATATTCTACTAAATCACTTACTTGTCTATATAGTAAGGATAAGGATACTGACTTACCAGCTGTTTCGACTCTGCACCAAGAGCATCACTGAAATTCAAGGGTAAAAAGGTACGGAACATCCATTAACAGACCCTTTGAATTAATCCCACTTAGTTCAAATGAAGGGGAATTTGAACAATCTATCAACCCTCATGCAGGGGTTTTGGCCTCTACTTATCTAATCAATTCTTGAAGTCACTGCACCTTTCAGAAAGAGGAAATTTTCTCTTATGTGATCAAGGTATGTTTCAAGCCAGGGTTCATGACTTGCCTCTGATGATACTTGCCTTGAACAACAAATCACCGAAAGCCCAGTTTGCTGATTGAACATAGCCTTTGTAAGCTTTCAAGCAATTTTAGTTTGGGGAATTGGTAATCAAAGTTAGTATCACTGGTGACTTGACTGAATTCTTTCAACCATTTTTTGGAGAGCCGACTGTCACCTGAATGTGATTCTCCTGGCAAGGAAAGAATACCTGGTAAGCATTCTGCACATTTCTCTAATATTTGTGTCCCAGCTTCTGACTAATCAACTGTTATTTTCCTGCACTTCAGATGAATTTCTGATACTTTATAACCTTTCCCCTACATCCCACATACATTTCTGGTAGCTATCCTCTTGATTTCTAGTAGCCTGATCTAATTTTCTGCTTTCGTGGCATCTTGAACTGCAGACAGTTTTCAAAGTGTGATCAGACCAGTGTCTGGTAGATCAGAAGAATTACTTCTTTGCTTCTGGTTTATATTATAAAAAGTACATTTGGGCATTTGTATTGCTGCTAAAACTGCTTTCCTCTACTCAGTGTGGTCAAATCCAAGTGTTCTGCATCCCTTTTCTGCTGAATTACCATCTGTTCTACTCATCCCAGAAAGTATTTCACAGTTGAATTATTGTTATAACATATTCTAGAAGCAAATGAGAGTAAGGATGAGCTGATAATGCTTGTGAAGTGTTTCTTCAGTGTGTTTCTAGAAGGAATGTATACCATATGACACAGAAGCCTGTAGCTAGTATGTACCCTGTACACTGCATCCCTACTTATTTCAAGTTTATATATTTATATTGCTTTTTTGTGTGCATATTGTGTACACTGAGCTTTTTTATCCAGTTTTGTTTTATCTGAGTATCCAGTTCTTGAAAAGAACAATCTTGAGACAACAGCAAACTTATAAAAAGAAGTTACAACATCAACAATAAAATTAGAAAACAGAAATAAAAATACAACTATATGTATGAATATTTACAAACATGCTGCATGTCATGAACAAAACAGAAATGTTTATGCTTTTAAAATTTAAGGGGACTGTATAACCTAAATTGATTGAATAAAGTATTCTATTTCATGTTGTCAAGCTTTTGGTCATCTAGAGATACATATAAATCCAGAAGGGAATGAAGTTTAAAAATCTTATGCTTTTATCTCTTAATTAAGTCCAGTGTTTTAATGAATAATTCATAAGAGAGGACCTAGTGTTCTTATTTTGTGATGTAATCTTAAACACCTTAATATATTTAAGAGTCAACTCTTTGAACATATCCCAAGTTATATTATTTAAATTTAACCAGTTTTGCATAGTATAATATTTTATTAACATAAAAAAATCTAATAGTATAAGAAAAAACAACAAACTGACCATAACAAAGCAGTTGTAGCTTATAGCTCAGTAATAAAACAAACAAAAAACATGCCATACTGCACATTACAATAAAGTTATTATAAGTTAAGCACTTTCATCACTGTAAAAAGTGATGTGAGACTTCATCAAAAAAAAAAATGATGGTAGAAACCAACTAAATTTAAAAGCTTGGACCTATTACGTACATACATAAAAACATGAAAACTAAACCAATCCCAAACCCAATATCATGAATAATTAATAAAACAGCAGGAAAACTATGATTGCCAATCACAAAACAACATAAATATACTCAAAGAATAAAAATGTTCATAACCCTAATGTACATGTTCACCAGTCATAATGATATAAGTACTAAAATGAATGACAATATATTGCCACATTTTATTTGTATAAAAATCAATTAAATGAATGGAAATGCATTTTGTAAACCTTTATAATTTTGCAGCTCTTAACATTAAAACAGTAGAAATAGAATATAAACCTAAGTTGCCTACTCTCCTATTCCCTACCCCTTGGATTATTTTCAAATGTTTCTAAGATAAAACGTAAAAATGTTTTAAAAAATCTTTTGAAACCATTACACACTGTAGAATGTTTACATAGAGCATTATATGTCTTTTTATGTTTAATATCATAAAAATGTTCTCCAAGCTTCTGTTTTAATTGTCTTTCAATCTTGCCAACATAAAAACAATTACATGTAAGGCAAGAAGAAAGATAAACAATTTTGTATGTTTCAAAATTGAATCACCCTAGACAGCCTATTTACCTCCCAACTCCTTCAACAATAATACATGGACCATCCATAATATATTTACAAAACTTACAATGTTCACATTTTGTCATCCTCAGATCATCCCCTTTTGATGGAATGTTTTTATTTTTCTACAAGATATTCTTAACATTTTTAGACCTATTGAAAACAAGAATAGGTTCCTCTCCTAATTTGCTTTCAATTCTTGAGTAAATACTAGATTCCAGTTTCTCTTGATCACTTTCTTGGTATTTTCCATTTCCTTACAATATAGTAATATTAAAGCTTTAAACTTATTCCTTCCTCTTTTATATAATTTTTTTTACCAGTTGGACATCATTGTTGTATAAAATTGATCTAAATTGTATGTATCTGTGTTAACGCACCTCTAATTTAATAGTGTCCACAGTTCCTTAGAATAATTCCTGTTAAGGAATATTAGTAAATCTTTATCCACTTCTTCAAAAAATATATTATCATCCAATATATTTCAAGATAATTGGATGAGTTGCCCTTTCACAACATTTCTTTTTTGATAGTAGGAATGGTAACTATGAAAATGTAAATAGCTTAAAAAGTAGTTTTTTTGAAGTATTAAATGAAAATGTATATAGAGTTAAATCTTTTGCAATTAACACATCTAAAAAATAATAGTTCTGTCATGATGTGTATATGTAAATTTAAAAAAAGAATTAGTTTCAGAAATGTATGATATTAATTGATTACTTTTCTATGGTTTGTTTCCATAGAATAAAAATGCCATCCAAAAACTGATTACAAAAATAAATCATTCATTATCATCATCAATATCATCAACCCCCTTTTTCCCATTTTCTACATGGGGTCAGGGTATTGTGTTAACTGTCGCCATCTGTCTCGATTCAATGCCACACTCCTGCCTTCTTCAATACTCATGCCTGACTGTCGCAGATCTTCTCTCACACAATCCATCCACCTCTTTGCTGGAAATTCTCATTTCCTCTTACCTTCTTCCTGTCAGTCCCAAATCTTCTTCACTATATTGCTTTTTGCTTTTCCGTACATGTACCGAAACCACCATAATCTGTTCTCTTTGATTTTTTCTTCAATTGGAGCAACTTTGGTTTCTGCTCATATGTTCTTATTTCTTTGTCTGTCCCACAGTGTGCATCCTACCACCGATCTCAGGCACTTCACTTCCATCATTTCTACCATCCTCATCTGCTCTGTCTTTACTGCACAGGTTTCTGTACCATACAGTCACAGTGGTCACATCACTGTTTTGTACACCTTACTTTTCAGCTTCTTTGGCATTCCTCTGCCATATACTACACCTGATACACTATGCCAGTTGGCTGCAGCCCCTCTGATTCTAGCATTGACCTCTTCATTCAGACTTCACTTTTCCTAATCTCTACTCCCATATACTTGAAGCTATTAACCTTTTCTACTATTTATCTCAATTCTTGGCTTCTTCTGATTTCCCCAATTTGCTGCCACTACCACTGTCTTATTCATACTTAGTTTCTTCCCATATGCCTTCAGTTTTGCATTCCATTCCCCTAGCCTTTGCTGAAGTTCTTGCTTAGAGTCTGTCTGTAATGTCACATCCTCTGCATAAAGCAACTTTGTTGATCTGTCTCCTCTGACCTGATTGCTAATGTAGTCCATCACCAGTATGAACAACAGTGGGCTCAGAGCTGAGCCCTGGTGCACACCCACTTCTGCTGGGAACACTGTTTGTATTGTGTCAGTGGGTCCTTGTACATAGCCTACACTAATTCTAACAATGTTTCTGGGACTGTGAACCACCGCAGTACTGCCAAAATCAGCTTTCTTGGGACCTTGTTATATGCTTTCGCCAAGTCTAGGAATGCCCAGTTGGGTTGGACTCTATCTCTAACTTCTTCTCAACTATCTGTCTCATGGCAAACATTGGTTCATTTCTGCTGCATCCTGATCTGAATCTGAACTGCTCATATCCCATTTTATTTTCTACTACTCGGCGCATCCATTTAATACTCATATGGCTCTAGGTGATTCGATTATAAAAATAAATATATTCCGTAAAATCAGAGGTAAAAATATTTTTTCCCAGGCCACCACTGCTATGTTAGCATATATGGGGGCACATCCTACCCCCACTGCAACCCCTGAGACTTAGTTAAAAAAAAAAATCATTATTTATTTCCATAAAGTTAGTCAAATTTATAATGTCACCATCTAATTAAAAAAAAAATCACACAAGGAAAGGGCATATCAGTGTGTGTGTGTCTTTTTTCGTTTTTAAGTCGCCACAGCGAAACTCCGGTCCTAAATGATGGTAGTAGAGTTTAGAGTGCTGGCTTTGCGGGCCCTAACAACCAACCTTCAACGAAGGAACGCCCATTCACGCATGTAAATACACTTATACCTGTTTGAGTGAGGAATAGCCATAAAAGATTAACTGTATCAATAATGACTAAATATGAATATTTTTTATAAATGTCAGGAATCCTTTAATATAATTGCTGTGAGATGATATATTTTAACTCACTATCTAGGTAAAGTGCAAAAGGTTCTATCTTTGACCCTCCTGCTACAACAATTGGTCTCATAGGAGGGTCTACTGGATTCTTGCGTATCTTTGGGATACCAAAAAAAGTTGGAATCAAAGCTTAGTAACCCTTAAAAAAATCATAATCTTCCTTACTAATATTCCTTTACATTCATTCATCAAACAAAAAAATCTATTTTTGAGTACCCAGTGTGTACTTTATTTCATGAGCTACATCTCAGACAGCCCAAATGTATTAGGATTTTCTAAATCATGATTGTTGTCTCCATATCTCTTGTTGTTGTTAGGAAGTATTTGAGTATCCATGTCATTAGTACATTTTACTGATAATGGATAAGACAGTCTTCCTAAAGACAGTACTGTTGTCTAATTCACACGAGGGGAACATCACAGCATTTAAAATATTCACATTTATTGTCTTAATCTTTTAGAATGTCTGAACTATTTGACCTCCTTCTTAAGAGTCACTATGAGTTTCTCAGAGATAGAAGTTGATTTTCTAGATGTTAGTGTTTTTAAAAATTCAGATTTCATGTTACCTTCTAGGTTGTTTAGGAAACCATGCAGAAAGAATAATGTCCTGCATAGGAACAGTATACACCCCCCATATATATAGGAATAGGAGCAAGGGATGAGAATGTCTAGACTAATGACAATGAAAGTTTTAAAGGTGGTTTAAGTAACCTGAAAAAATAATTTTCTGACAGGGGATACTCTCATAAAGAAATCAATAAATTTATAACCCTTGTAGTATAGACAGGTTTGGGAAAGCTAAACCATATTTCTCGAATCCACTGGTTTGTACTAGATCTGAGGATCTCAATAATAGCTCTTGTCCTGACAAATTAGGGGTGCCTATTTTCCATTCTTCTAATGTTAATAAAGTTTGTGAAATCATGAAAAAGAACTGGCACATTATGACAGCAGATTATAGGGTTAAGAAAGTGGTGGGGGGCCACCCAGGTTCTGTTTTAAGAATCAGAAATCTATGAAACACCTTTTATGTTATAAAGGTAACTATGCTTTGCTTGTTGCTTCACAAAGCACAGGGATCTATAGTTGTAGGACCTGTAGTGTATGTAAATTTATAGGTCAGGATAGACCTTTTAATCACCCTACTACCAAGAAAGTCTATGCTTTTTTTATTTTTATGCTGATTGTATGAGTAAGAACCTAGTGCACTTAGCTAAGTGCCAATCCTGCTCATTTCTTTATGCTGGCAAGACCAACTATTCCCTTTGTGAACATATATGTGAACATCTTTGTGAAATTTGTAAATTAGATATGAATAATGCACTAGCTAAGCATATATTTTGTGAAGGTTCTGGTCATAGTTTTACATTTTTAGTGCTGCAGCTGATTTCAGAGAATATGAGAATGGGAGGTCTTACTACTAATAATAATCAAAGGAGCCCACAGGATTTTTTGCAGGGGGGTGCAAATCCACAACCCCCCCCCCCCACTCAGCACCCCCACTCACCAGCCATTCCAGTGTCCCATTACTTGGCTGTTTCTCCCCAGTTGCCATAAAAACTGTTCAAAACTCAGTGTGCATACTGTTTCATGTGATTGCAGATATTTTAATTTAAATTTACAACTTTTATTTCAATTTTTATAGCACAAACACTGATAGACATTTGCTAAGCAAAGCAATAGCCTTACAATGAAAACAGACATAGCATTAAAACTTATCTACCTTTGAAACTCACATTCACTGAAACAGCATTAAAACCCACATTCAAAGAAAATGGATCTGGCCAGTGGCAGATTATGTTTACCTTTGAGCTGTTTTCAAATCATAGGCCTCTTGCACACATTTTAGTACCATGCAAAAGTTCTTTGATTCACCTTCCTGATGGTATTAATTATAATATATAATCAAATTATATCCCTTGTATAATACAGCACCACTTGTTAAAGTGTGTTTTAAATGCATAGTTTTGAATGTTTTTCCAGTAAACAATGAAATAAAATATGAACCAGTAATGACAAACTGCCCAATTCAGAACATTTCAACCATGAAAGGCAACTCAAACTTCTGTCATTACAATCCACAGTCAATATGCACAATCTCTGCAGAAGTAAAAACCATCTGAATAATTCCACATTAGAGATATCTGAAACCAATAAATAGGTTGTTGCTTGAAAGCAACTTTATATTTCAGTGTTTCATCTACAAATTCAGTGCCTGCTGCCCTTAAAGAATAAATTGCCCATGCTACATTAAAAAAAATGGTAAGCTGGTATATTACAATAGGGAATAAGTGGCAAGCTGAAAAACAGGTTCATAGTTACTAGGCATCTCATCCAAAGGATGACATACTCAGGACTGCAACACCCCACCCCCTTAAAATACAAATCTACATGCTGTGGGAGCAGAATCCTCAGCCCTCTACTTCAAGATGCAAGTATGCTAACTGCTGTGCTACTAACACTGCTTTAAAGTTCTATACCACAATAGTGATACCATTTGCTAAACAAAACAGTTGCACATTTTAAGCAGACTTAACATGAGCAGCAGTAAACTTCTCTCCCCTTGAAGTTCATTTCCTTGAAAATACACTTGAAAATACATCTCACCTGCGCCTAAAGTAAATAGGGACAGATTATAAATATTGCTTTCATGAACTTAGAAAATTGCTAGAATAACAGGATTTGTGTTTGTATGCATTTTTCTAAAGGATATGATGTCAAAAACTCAAATGTCTGTTATTATTTAGCAACTTCAATTCTTTTAGGAGGAATATAGGGTAAAATCTGGACATTCTGCAAAAACCTGGACAGTTGAGGGGTATGCTACCTCCCTCTTATGCATACACACACACACACACACACACACACACACACACACACACACACACACACACACACACACACAGTCACATAATAAATAAACACACACACCTGTATGAGTACACGTATGATGTATGCCATAAAACAGATCACCACATCAGAATTTTTTCACACCTTCCCAGCTTGTTACATAAGTTATCGCACACATCCCCATTTCTTTAACTATTTTAAATAAAAAAGCATTTCTACACACACATGGTTCTTTATTAAATTTAATAGAGCACTTTAAACAGTGACAGTTGTTCACCTTTTAATAATGCCATTGAACCTGTTGACCCTACTAGTGTAGCAACCAGACCTCCAGTTGTGACAGTGATGACCCACATTTAAGAACAAATTCTATAAACCACACACTCTGGCTTGACAGGGCATGAACCAAGTGTCTTGTAAAAAAAAGTTTGATTCCCTTGAACAGGATGTGTCAATGGGTTGCAAGCAACAAGTCACAGTACACCACTGATGCCATTTTACAGACGGGGAAAGACAACAAGCGTAAAAGGAAATATGGATAATACCTTTTATGCCACCAAATGGACTGTTCTCACAACTAGGAAATGGCAAAAATAAAAGGCGTTTCCCTGACTGGTTAGTATTATAGCCACTAGGAATTCACCATCACTAAAGAAACATAGGCAACAAGTGTGCGATACTTGAAAAATTACCTTTCACTGCAGCTTTACTTCTCAGTGGAAGAAGTCATAGCCATGGGGAAAGAAAGAAGCCAAGTAAAGAGTAAAACAGACTATAAACAAAATGAATGCTGCAAAAGAGTTCATAGTCTATAGTGGGCAAAAGATCCCAATATAGCCAAAGTGAAAAATGTTTGCTGGGAAGGGCGGGATGAAAACAAACTGCACAAACAAAATAAAAGCTATAACATTTTGCATTGGAAAATTTGCCAACAGTATTGCTACAAAAAAGTGGTGATGAAATGTATGCAGGATGAACACAATTTGATAACAGTATTGCTACAAAAAAGAAGTGGTTGATGAAATGTATGCAAGGTGAACAAGTTCAGCAGGACTGCTCATGGTGCATAAACAACACATGATAGTGTTACATCCAGTGCATCTTAAAGTACAATCAAATCCACATTTCTTACAACTACAAAACATAAGCAACTTATTCACACATTTCTCAAAAGTTAATTTAAATTATGGTATCTAGTATTTAATATCATGATCATCTACAGACATTAATAAAAGCCTGGAGTAAAAAAAAAAAAAAAAAAGAAACAATATACACCCACATATGTAAATACATACATATATGCATTCTATATGCACTACTATCGCAACAACCACCTGTGACTATTTCTGGGACATCTTATTTGGTATTTATACTGACTAGGAGAAATTTAGATGTCAGTGTGAAAATGTCACCACGCCTTACAGACAGGATTGAAAGATGTCATTAATATTCACATGAACTAGGTATGAAAGGCCTCAGTTTATGATAAATAGGGGTAGAAAAAATGTCAATGATCTACAGAGTCTGTTACTGTATTGCAACAAGCCCCAGTGCAGCAACCTTGCCCACAGTTTAATCCCATCCATTTACTGGAATATCCTAAGCAACTATGGACTCCTGTGATGACTTAATGCTGTACCATCACGTCAAGCAACATAATCAAGGGGCACACCACCCTCTCTGTGGAACATTATTTTCTCAAATCTAACTGGTAAGACAGGTGCATCTTACTCCAAATTTACAAAACGTGCACATGTACATACATGAGGCTACTGACACTGTCTTCTGGTTATCAAAAAAATGCCTGGCAACTTCAGTATGTCATACAGCAGTGTGTTTTAACCAATCCCGTTCAGTAATGAACTCTGCAACAAAAATGAGAATGAAGCCATCAAAATGGGTTCATAATACTAGCCTGAAATGTTGGGGCGAGAAGAAAACATTTTGCTTTCTCTTTCATAGTGCTAGTGCCCCAGGACACGTTTTTGTCATTAAACAATATTTACACCTTCATCATAACTTTTAGTAAACCAGATGACCCTATAGTACATTCAAAGAAAAGCAATGCTATCATTTAATAACCAAGCACACACACCAAGGTTTCACTTTATAAAACTACAGTTCTACCAGACAAAATGATATTTCATACTAGAAAAAACAATGCGTACAGTTTAGTGAATCAGCCTTTTGACAAAACTGTACAAGTCAAAACCATCTACATGGGAGATTTTACTTAAAAGTTTTATAACTTTTTGAAGTGTTCCACATAAAGCACAAACACCCAACACATATAAATGACACCATTTTTATAAACACCACACCAAGACATAACAACAGACCTCACATTCAATCACACTCCTGAAGCTCATACACCAACTTACAGTTCCTAGTTATATTTAAATCTTTGAACACACCATCCTGCTGCATTTCTGTTTTATTTAAATATACAGCACACATGCAGTTAGCACACATCTATTTAAGCCAGCTATATGACGCGTAAATAACATAATGCATGCATGGAGAAATAGAGATTCATGCACACACTAACTTTGTTTCGCTGTTTTATGTTTACGACTGCTAGCATAATGACCCAAATCACCATGGTGAGCAGTACCATTAAAACTTCCCAAGTAGTAATGAGATGGAGTTGAAACTCACCCATGTCAATGTGTGTGTAAGGAACAGCTTTTACTTCCAGCACCATACAGCAGAAAGGGATATGTTGAACTTCACTAAGGATGGGTGGGGTCAATAACAATCACATATTTCTCATGCTAATTCTTCTTTCCTATTTCTTGGCAGTGTGTGGGGAGCTGTAATTCCCAAAACTCAAAAAAACCCCCCCAAAAAAAACAGAGCCGCAGAGAATGTAAAGTTTAGGGGATGGAATGCATCAGAAGGTGCTGCTTACTATTTCATTAGCAGACTTACTGTATGAGACTCATAAAAAAGACAGAAGCACCCATTATTAGAGATTATATTAAAGAAATTAGAGAGATAGTACCACAAAACAACAGACACTCTCTCTCTCTCTCCGAGACTGAGACACCACAGCAGCCAGTGACCTCCAAGGGAAAAAATCAACCACTGACCTTAACTGTGTACATTCCGGGCTCGCTCCGCTTCCCCTCCCCGATACATTACAAACAGCACCAGCTCCATTTAGAAATGTATGCAGATGATACTTAGATGCTTTGCATCCCTTCCCCCACCGATTAGTCGGGAATGACCACCTTCAAAACAGCAGTAGTTATGTGTATAATGTATAGACCTATAGAAGAACAGACATCTGACTGTACAGGCAACATCCATTCACACACATACACACAGACACGCGCGCGCACACACACACACACACACACACACACACACACACACATGCGCCACAACTTGGAAATGGTGCATAATTGATTGAATAAAGCAAATGTGAACACTTACTCTCCAACTCCCTGTCATGCTTCCGTAAATGAATAAAGCAAAACTCATTCTCCACGAACAGGCGAATCAGCAAGCAAATTGAGCGCGGATGACAACGCACACACAGATGTGATGCATTATGGGACCAGGACCAAGAACACCAACGTATTTTTTTTTTTAAAAGAAAATTAATCTCCTGGCCACCCGGTTTCAGGGGGGTGCAAGTGCACCCCCTTGCACCTGCCTGCGGGTGCCCTTGCTAATAATAATAATGCTGGACCCTGTGCCAGTCAATCTTTCCCAGTAAACAAATGTTAAATAAAACAAATAAATAAATAATAAAACAGAGGAATGTGAAATGAGATGGATTGTTTTGTTTCAAGCAGATAAGGGATATGGTCTGAATGAGACTTTACCTTTAAAACCACATCTGAAGTCATGTGACCTGTTTAAATAGCTTTGGCAGTTACTTTGTTTCAAGTTGTGTATTTAAGCAGTATGTTTGTGCTATATTTTTTATGGTCTGATGAAGCATCTTTTAAGAAATGAAAGTGCTTACCTACTTGTACAATTAAAGTTTTTATTTAGTTTGTAAGCCATACTTTTGGATTTCTCTGTAAGTTGCATTAAATGACAACTAATTTTGTTGTGTAATTTGAGTAGCTCATTGTGTAAGACCGAATTAGGTTCCAAACCAATTAGGAACTTCCACCACCTTAAGCCCTTGGTTGCACAATATTATCTGCAACATTCCCTAAAATTTAAATTTTCAAGCTGGAGATTTTCTGTCTATACTCATTCCTTCCAGTACAACT
This sequence comes from Protopterus annectens, assembly GCF_019279795.1. Lineage (NCBI taxonomy): Eukaryota > Metazoa > Chordata > Ceratodontiformes > Protopteridae > Protopterus > Protopterus annectens. The sequence goes on from NC_056727.1 coordinate 124,655,606, forward strand.
CTTTTGAGTGTGTACTTTTGACTTCCAGTGGACGTGACTTGAGCCTTTAAAGAATGAAGTTATCACCTTATGGTTCAAACAAATATTTATATCTCTGGAACCATAAGTGTTACTAGAAAACTGCAAATGGCAAACTGTTCAGAGTAAATTAATCTTTACATTAGTGGCATTGTATAAGCCAATATTAAGGCAGTGAATATTAATTTTGTAATGTATAAGTAGCTTATGATATCTTGGTAACCATTCAAACAAGACACACACTGCCAGCAGGATTATCTTTATATAGCTGTGAGTTTTCATATAAGGCTATGCAGTTCTGTATGTGTTACCTGAATGTTAAGATATTTAGAGAAATGTGAAAATTATTACAATACAGATAAAACAGTATACTCATAATATTTAAAATCACTTTAGCTGAATTAGACAGTATGTAGCATATTTTTATAATTATTAATGCAAATATGAACAAGCAATATTTGATGCCTAGAGGCATCAGGAAGAGGTACCTGCATAAATGCCTGGAGGTATACTTGGCTGTAATGAGTTACACAACTTTGTTTCTAACACCTTCACCTGATTGGAAATGTTACCTGTTACTATAAGCTTTTGCTGATTCCACGAGACATCAGGAGCAGAGAGCCATGATTCTAAATTAGGAACTGCTGTATTTGTGTCCTCTTTTTTATTGACATTAGCATTCATTTGGTATGCTTTTGAATCACCTCAGAAAAAGTAACTGTAACATCTCCACCCTCTGTTTCATTTGATTGTTCTACCTCTGTTGGTACATAGTACTGGGGCTTGGGAAGATAAATTTATTTTTAGCCCTGATTTTATGGACTATATTTATTTTTATAATCAATTTTGGATAATTCTGTTCTATGGAAAGGAAGTATAGATAGTTGCCACCTCTACCATCAAAAAATAAACTCTGTGAAGGGGTAACTCACCCAATTATCTAGAATTGTATTGGATTATATTTTTTTTAAGAACTGGATAAACTTTTACTAATTTTCTTTTGAAGAACTGGATTAACGTTTACTAATTTTCTTCAAGAGGTATTATTTTAAAGAACTTTGGACACTATTAAATTAGAAATATGTCAACATGGACTTACAAAATTTAGACTGATTTTATACAACCGTGATTTCCACCTGGTAAAAACTTTGATATAACCATATTCTAAGGAAATGGAAAATACAAAGAAAGTGATTAAGAGAAAATGGAAGCTTGCATTTAAATATTCAAGAACTGAAAGAAAAATTATGAGAAGAGCCTATTGTTTTTAGTAAGTCTAAAAATGTAGAATATCTTGGAGAAGAATAAAAACATTAGAGATGATAGGAGGATGGCAGAATGTGAACATGGCAATTTTTGCAAATATATAATAGATGGTCCATGTGTTATTGTGGAAAAGTCAATAGGATGTCCACAGTGATTCAGTTGTAAAACATATGGAATCATCCAGCTTTCTTCTTGCCTTACAAATAATTGTATTTACATTGGCAAGACTGAAAGACAATTAAAACAGAGGATAAAAGAACATTGCCATGATGTTAAAAGTAAAAAATATGAACAATTAAATATTCTATATTGTGTAATAATTTCAAAAGATTTTATTTTATTTTTTTTATCTTAGAAAAAAAATAAGAAGAATACAAGGGGTGGGGAATGGGAGAGTAGACTTGAATATTAGGAAAAACTAGGCAACTTAGGTTGAATGCTATGAAGTTCTCGGGTCTTAATGACCATCTGTCTATTTCTATTGCTTTAAAGTTAAGAGCTGCAAAATGATAAAGCTTTATGAGAAATATTTTTATTTACTTAATTCTTTTTTATACAAATAAAAATACGGTGATACATTGTCATTCATTTTAGTCCATGTATCATTTTGCCTGATGAATGTGTACATTAGGGTTGTAAAAATTATTCTTTTGAGTGCATTTATGGTTTTCATGATTGGCAAACATAGTTAAAATACTCAGTTTGTGATGATTTGATTTTTCATGTTTTATGTATGTAACAGGTCTAAGCTTTTTAATTTACCTGGCTTCTACCTTAATTTGTTCTGATGATGTCTCTCATCATGTTTAACAGAAACAATAGTGCTTAACTTCAAATAAATCTACAGTGACATAGTACAGCGTGGGTTTAGATCTTTATGTGACAGCAATTTATGAGCCATGTTCAGAATTGCAAAATCCATTGTAATGAACCCTTCACTGTAATCATGTCATGTTAACAAAACAGTGGTTCCACTTTATGGGATTTGAACTCCATGGAAAACTTAAGAATTAAATAGGACAACTAGCAACTCTAAGATAGGTTCATAGGTTCATACTAGGCTATCTGCCCTAGGGCATTTATAAGCCTAACCAGAGTGTGTTTGGCTTTCGCCACACATTTTAAATTAATTTTGCTATGCCCTTTTTCGATGTTAGTATTCTGTGCCTCTGTCTAACAGTGACACAGAAGTGATACCCAGGGTAAACCTACAATCTCCCATCCACTCATCAAGATTCCTCTTGAAGAGAGTCAATGAGGGACTCTGCCTAACCTGGACTGGGATTTTATTCCAGAGTGAAGGGAGCCTCTGGGTTATGAATCTGTCCCTCCAGCATGTCCTATTTATTTCAGTGCTGAGGTTAAAGTCTCTCGAGCGCGTAGCTCGATGGGATTTGGATTTTCTGAGGTGCAGCATGTCCATTAATTCCGGGTTGGATATGGCTTTATACGTCAGGCACAGATCGCTTCTGAACAGGCGGTATGCCACTGAGTAGAGCTGGAGTTTCTTTAACCGGGCAGCATATGGCATCTGTTTGAGCCCTTTGATCATCTTGGTGAGGTACTTTTGGGGTCTTTCCAGTTGCTGCAGGTGTCTGGTAAGGTACATCCCAAAAGGGGCATTGTACTCAATTATGGGCCTGATGAGGGATGAGTAAAGAGGCACGATGACCTCCCTGATCTAGATGTGAATCCCTTCATGATTAGGTGGGCTATATAAAATGTTTTTCTAACCACTTTGGCCACATGGTTGTCAAATGAGAGATTGCTATCAACTTGGGTCCCCAGGTCCCTAATTACTTCTTCTGTACTTAATGGATTACCACCTATGTGGTAATTTGTGGGCACTTTGTTTTGCCAAAGGGATGACTATACACTTTTTGGCGTTTAGCTTGAGGCCATGGCTCTGGCACCAGTTGTCTGTTTCTATGAGGCCCCTTTGGAGGATGCTTGTGTCGGCTGGAGAGTCGATTATGGCCCAGTTTGCAGTCATCTGCAAACTTGGTCAGCCACAGTCCTTCCGTGTTGGCCTGTAACTCCGAGAAATATATACCGAACAAGAGAGGTCCCAGGACTGAGCCTTGTGGGACGCCACTTGTAACTGGTTTGGAGTCTGACATGGCTCCAGCAATTCTAACCATGTGGGTTCTGTCCTTGAGCCAGTTTGCAACCCATCTAGTGACATAGGGGTTTATATTTAAGCTGGTGAGCTTATCTATAATGCCTGAGTGGGGTATTGTATTGAAGGCTTTTGCGAGGTCCAGGTAGGCTGTGTGGACCACCTTCCCCTCGTCAATGGCCTTGGTGACTGTTTCAAAGAAATCGACCAGGTTTAAGAGGCAGGATCTGCCCTTAACAAAGCCAAACTGGGTAGGATCTAGTATCTGTAGGTCCCCAATATCTTTATTTATGAGGTTCATGATGAACCTTCCCATAGCTTTGCAGACCAAGCTAGTCAGGCTTATGGGGTGAAAGTTTCCAGGATCCGTTGAGGCACCACCTTTGTGGAGAGGGACCACTGTTGCTGTATGCCACTCTTTGGGTACATATCCTGTAGTAAGGCTGAGATTGAACAGTAGTTTTATTTTTGGGTTTAGCTCTTCTTGGAGTTCATGTAGGACGCAGCCCAGGACACTGTCTGGTCCCATTGATGCTGTGTTTTTTGCTTTGGAGAGGGTGGCTCTTACCTGAGCATCTGAGATATCAGGGGGGCAGCACTCTGCTGGGATAGATATTTGCCCTTTTGGTGGGGGGGGGGAGAAATTTGCGCTGAACCTGTCAGCTAGGATGTTGGCAATGTCTGTGGGTTCGATGTATTTTTCGTCATTTTGGACTAATTCTGAGCATATCTGGGAATTCCCACCCAGGTTCCTAACATAACTAAAGAAAGCCTTGTGATTATCCTTAGTGTCCTGTGCAATTTTTCTCTTGAAGCTGGCCTTAGATGATTTTATGAGTGCCCGTAGTTTTTTGCTAATACTGATCAGAGATGCCTTCCCTTTTTGGGATTTTGCTCTATCATGTAGTAACTTCCTTCTTCTATTGTATAGTTTGTTTATGGCTGGGGTCCATCAGACAGGACATCTGTCTTTGGAGGATTGGGTCTTGGTTTTATTTGGGATTGCATGATCCCTGCATTCCTGAAGGTGTTCATATAATGCATTTATAAAAGATTCTGCGGTCTGGGCCGTATTTTCCACAGGCTCGGGGGCTTTGAAGGATTCCACCTCGGTTTTGAGGAGTGTGAAATTTGCTTTAGAGAAGTTTTTCACTGTGGTTTTCTGGGCAGGGGGTGGGGTCGGGATGTGAATATCCAGTGAGATTAGTTTATGGTCTGATCTTACCAATGAGGGATATACTTCTGGTCTGGACCATAGAGTCCCCATGTTGGTGATGATCAGGTCCAGTATGTTTTCCCCTCTTGTGGGAGTGGTAACAAGTTGTTCCATAGCATTTGAGTTTATAAATTCTAGGAACCTTTGGGCTAGGGTGTTGGAACTAGAGTAATGCTCCCAGTCTATGTTTGGGTAGTTGAAGTTGCCCAATATAATGGTGTTTGGAGAGACCTTCATATTTTCCAGTGTTCTCAGGAAGGCCGAGTGGGGTTCCTGGGTTTGGGAGGGTGGTCTGTAGCAGGCTATAAACTGGAAGGCAGTTTTACCCACTGTTAGTTGCACATGGATAGTCTCGGATGCTTCGTGCTGTGCCACCAACCTGGAGGTGTGGGTATCTTTGATGAATATTGATACTCCCCCTCCTTTTGTGGTTCGGTCCAAGTCTTGGGGCCGAAAAGCATGGTATGAGGTATAACCTGGTAGTGCTGGGGTGCTCTCGGGAGCCTTGAACCAGGTTTCTGTTACTGCACAGATATCGATGTTCTCCATGCTAAGGAGAGTTTCGAGTGCGTGCATCTTGAGGTTTAGACTTCTGGCGTTGAGTAGCATTACTCTTAGTTTATTATCCCTTGTGATACCTATGGAGGTGGGTTTGTCTTTTGAGCCTTGCCTAAAAAAGGCACTATGTGGGGAAGCAAGAGCCTTTGCCAATATCCGAAAGCCCAGAGGTGACAGGTGCAAGCCATCCCTAGCGAAGCATCGTGGCTTGTCGAGCATGTCATCCCAGGCTGACAGGCATTGGATCCCCTTTGAATGACACCAATACTTAAGCCAATTGTTGAAATTGATCATCTTGTCTTCATATTGTGGCATCATTCTTGGTGAGGGTAAGATGCTACTCAAGGTCAGGGTCATACCGGCCTGGGCTACATACTCAGAGAGCTCCTCTATGTCTCTTTTCATGTAGTCCAGGGAAGTACATCTCAGGTCATTCACACCAGCATGGACAATGACTGAGTCATATTTGTACTTGCCTTGGAGTGACCTGAGTGCTTGTGTTATGTGGCAGATCCTAGCGCCCGACAGGCAGCTCACCGTGACCTTCTCCTTGTTCAGCCTGGTGAGCAGGATGTCAGTGTGCCTGACGGTAAAGTCACTTATTACAAGTGTATCAGGTGTGTTGTTTAGCCTTAAGGGCTGTGACAGTTCGGCACACTTGCTTTGTGAGCTATGTGTTGCACGTGTTTTGTTTTGGGGTAGCGGTTGTTTGGGTGTCTGCTTTGGAGGTCTCTGCTGCTTAGGCAGATTTTTATTTAGAGCCTCCAAGTATGTTTTTGTGTGTTTGTTTGGTTTGCTGTCGTGGTAGGTCTATGTGAGACTGGAATTGTAGTGAGTGTGGTTTCCTTCTCCTCCTGACTGGTTACGCCAGTACTGAGTTGAGAGACCTTAGCCTCCAGTTTGGCTATATGGTTGCATCTCTCACATGTGTTGGAATTTGTTGGGAGGAGGAGAGGGTTGTCTGTGTACATGAGGCAGTTGTAACATTGCCTCAAGATTCCCAGATTCACCAGCTGGACTGGAGAGGAGATTGACAACTGACCTTTGGACATGCTAGAATAGTATTGAGAATTCCTTTATAATTGAAAAAAAGGGCCAATGGGGAACAAGGTACTCAAGGGGAGTTTGTGAGGGTGTAGTGCTTTTAATTTTTTAGTGCTGACTTATATAATTGCTTTAGTGAGCAAGTGCCAGGTAACTTAAATGCAATGTGTTACAGGTAACTTAAATGCAAAAATGACAAACAGTAACTTTCTGTCAAGTGAAACAAGGAAATAAGTACAGTAAGCAATGCAGATATCCCTAGGGATCCACAGAAGCGCTGAAAAGCCACATTTTAGGTGGAATTAGCGTTTCAGGGAAATAACAAGCAAACAAACAACAAGCATACAAACAAAGCTAGATTCAGCAGGCCTGGATCTAGTCTATGCTACAGCAAACAAGGTGTACCAATTTCAGTAAGAAATGGTTCAAATATGCAGGCACTATAAGCCTTTAACCAGAAATTCCCAGCTCAGAAGGGCAGAGTCCAGCCTCTCCTCCCACAAGAGTGCAGATCACGAACCTTCTTAATGTAAAATAACTGGCCTGAAGCCCAAGTGCTTAAACCAGAACTAATACACTTTTAGAATAACAGACACTGAGCCCTCAATCAGCAGTTCCCAACTTAGAAGGATGTAAGCTACCTGTCCTGCCACCACAGTGCAGGCCACAAACCTTCCTAATGTAAAACAACTGGTCTGAAGCCCAAGTGCTTATTCCAAAAGACTTAGAATGATAGCTACACTTTAATCAAGTTACTACCAAGCAGTAATAAATACAATTGAATACTTTAAAGAATGCCTGAATTAGTGCTCAAGTTATACAAACAAAGCTAGATTCAGCAGGCCTGGATCTAGTCTATGCTACAGCAAACAAGGTGTATCAATTTCAGTAAGAAGCAGTTCAAATATGCAGGCACTATAAGCCTTTAACCAGAAATTCCCAGCTCAGAAGGGCAGAGTCCAGCCTCTCCTCCCACAAGAGTGCAGACCACAAACCTTCTTAATGTAAAACAACTGGTTTGAAGCCCAAGTGCTTAAACTAAAAGGCTTAGAATGAGTTACACCAAGCAGTAATAAATACAATTGAGTACTATTAAGATGACACAAAAGCAAAATAGAGTAGGAAGAAACACAAATACAGTAAAAGCAGATAAATTTTTTTTTGAGTGAGCAAATGAGATGGGCCAAGGAGTTACAGGACAGAAACAAGTGCAAATGCAGGCCTTCAAATCAGAAAGTTGAGAGAGATGGAAGACCGCCCAAACGGCCAATAACTACAAATTCTGGGCCAGAACCACTCCCTATGTGGTAGACAGGTTACCCAATGCTTACCACTCCCACTGATAAGCTAGAAGGCTTCCCTCCAACACAGAACAGCTTGGGGGGCTCAGAAGCTTACAAACAGTCCTGGATACAGCAAATCTGTATGGAACACTAATTACAGGAAAGGTAGGAAACAGGCTTACAATTTTTTTTTTCCAAAAAAGTAGCAAAAACAGTAGTAAAAACAATTCACATGCAGTGCAAGCTGGCACACTTGAGTATGTAGCAATATTAGTCCACACAGAGTTTGAAAAAATGTAATTAAATTAAAAAAGACTAAAAGCAAGTGAAGAAAAGGTTTATTAGGTAGAATGCGGTAAAGAGATGGGACTGGGGGAGTGTCCTAGATCAAATCTACAGTGGGGCGGGCACTGCAAAAGTCACCAAATTTAAACTACAACCAAGAACAGGGAGGGAGGGTGGGGAAGACAGTTTCAACAGAGATGTGAGGAATCACAGTGCAAATTATAAAACCAGAAAAATATATACTGATCTCTGTATATTTGCAGAACAGTAAGACAACAGATATCTAAGCAACAATTTAGCTCTATAATACAGAAAAATATACTCAGCTCTATATATTTGCAGATAGTCTTGTAAGGCTCTCTCTCAGTGCACAGGTTCCAATTTAAATTTAGTTACAATTTAATCAGGCTACTAACAAGCAGTAATAAAGGCAGCAGAATAAATTTAATTGAGTACTTTTAAAATAGGCAAAAGCAAAATGAGGTAATAAAGTAGGAAGAAACACAAATACAGTAAGGCAGATAAAGTGCAAAAAATGTTTTTTTTTTTTTTTGAGATGGAGGAAACAGAGCAGATTAAGATACTATAGGGGAATGCCCTTCCCAAGTGCTCTCTCTGTACATTGCAGAGGAGATGGGACTGGTAAGAGTATCCAAAATCAAAATATGATCTCACTGTACTCAGTTGAGTGAGCGAATGAGATGGGTCCAGGAGGAGTGTGCAAAAAGAGATTTACAGCAGTGGCGGGCAATTCCAAAGCCACCAAGATTAACACCACAACAAGAAACAGAAGATGAATTATTTAATATGAAAAAAAATTTAAAAACAGGACCTTGGGCATTTCCAAGATAAACTTTATAATGGACCTATGGAACTTGTTAATATCATCTCTGCATCATACAAATGTATTAGAATATAAGTACAAGCATACTGCAGTTTATTCATCCTATTGGTCTAAAATAGACCAACCTGTGCCAAACAATGAAGTTAAAAACACAATTAAAATGAATCTATAGTATAGTAAACTGTACTATATGTCGTACATTATTCTAAATAATGCCTATATGACACCGCCAGAAAACACATCATATTTTCCATCTTGTTTATAATCATATATTGCATATCTTCTGCGAATGTAGATTCATGCTTTGGAATAAATTAACATATAAACTGAGTCAACATGAACTGAACATTTTTAAAATAACCTTAACTGTAAGCATGTCATAACCTTTTTGCATTAAACAAAGACATTTTATATTAATAAAGACATTAGGAAATGTAGCTTTTCAGTCCTTGGAATGATGTTTAACTTTCATACTGACTGTATAAATGTCTGGTTTCTTAAATGGCCATCCAAATTAGGAGTACTGAAGGCCAGCTTGAAGGGGATGCCAAACAAATATTTTGACCTTTTAAATGCTGTCTAGCAATCACCATTATGAACACTAACAGACAGCCTGTAAACTATTTAACTGCTGCAGTCTTCTATTTTTAAAAAGTGGAGTTTGGCAGACAGCTTACAGGCTGTTTTTAAGTGATCAAGGTTGCAATCACCTGACAGCTAGTAAACTGCCAAAGTTATTTTCTTAATAGATCAACATCCCAATTACTTATGCAAAGTGGGGTGGAGGGTTCCAGATGGGCATGTCACTTGGTGTGCAAAATTGCCTAGCTAAAGGTCTGCTTTCCTCTTGGATGCTGATGTATATTTATTTTACAATTGTTGGCAACTTCTTCTTTATTGCTTTCCATTTTCAATGTAGACATAATATCCCATTGGTTCAATGCTTGACCAACTACTTCCATTACAGCTGCAAACTTTCCTATTTTTTTCTTTTTATTCATATTTGGTTTTCAATTTTTTTATCTGGTATAATTGCTATTCTCATATTTATATCCCAGCAGTAATGCTCAGCAGTCTCAGCTGACTTCCATCCATAATTTTCTTTACTTTTTGTGCATTGATCTTCAGGCATTAATAATGTAGCTGAAGCAGACAACTTACTTTCAGCCTACAAGAAATTAAATGAAAAACTTGTGACTTTCCTCCTCTGGGCCAGTAATCAAGGAGCCTCAATCCTCACAACTGACATTGGTGAGGGATGTTCACTTGGAACAAAGATAGATGCACACAGTATTTCCAGATGCAGCTCTCTGCACCAAGCAGTTTTCCTTAAGAGCATGCAGGGAACACACTCAGTCCTGGGGCTGGCTTTCCCTCTTTCTCTCCAGGCCCCAAGTAAGACTCTGCACTGACACAACTGTAGAATTGAGTCCTCAGCTGAGCGTTCCAAGCCAAGTCCTCTACCCACCACCCTTTCTGAGAAACCAGTGCTCTATGTCTCTGCTCCAAGTAGTTGACACACACACTCTTTGAGATTTGATTTACACACACACACACACACACACACACACACACACACACACACACACACACACACACCTGGGAAAGGCTGGCACAGATTTACCAGCTATGCCCCCTCTGCCCAGACTATAAGGTAGACACTGCCACTAGAACACTCCAAAGCCAGCTAATCTAAGGCTCATACCAGGATACTCAATTATACTGAGTAAAATTAGTACTAATACAAATGGTAGTTTTTGACCAATGCAGTAACGCTTTCAGCTGTGGCCGCAGTGTCATCAAATATAAGTACTCTCAAAGGTTAAAATATTCTCTAAAAGACCAGCCACAATGAAAAGTTTAAATATGTTTAATAATAAATAATGAAAGAACATGAAAATACTAAATATATATTTACAGTAAAGACCAGAGTTTCAATCACAGGAATATTAAAAATAACATTGATGGAAAGATTCAAACAGATACAGAAAAATTATACTTAACTAATCTGACTATATTTCCCTGACTGATCTAAAGAATTACTGTCCCCAAGTCACAAAATAGAGCAAAAAAGATGTGGTGAGGGGTCCTTCTTTTTCAGACTGCCTTGAGACTTCTGTCTCATAGTATTAAAACATCATTTCAGTGCTGGATTACAGAATGACATTGCATACATCTGGTCATCTGACTCTGGTTCCGGTTCCCACACTACCCCCATTACTAGCAACTGAGCCAGAATCTAGCACATGTGTGCCACCATACACACACATAAAGCTTTGCTAAGATGTGTTATAGCATCTGGAAGCTATAAAACAATTTCAAAAACTTCCACTCTTCCAGGGTAGCAATTAGTTCACCCCTAAGGACAATACAGTAGGATTCCTAGTCCTGGTTTTCACAGACATTTTATCTTTGGCTGCACTCAGAACTGTAAAATACAATCTTTATGGCCTAGACCATGTAATTTAATTTCAGACAATTTTTCAAAGTTAGCTAGACTGAGATTAGCCTCTTCTCTTCCACTATTAAAATATATTCATTTCAACAGTTACACCGTGGTGGTGCAGTGGTAGCGTTGTTGCCTCACAGCAAGAGGTTCTCCCGTTCGATTCTCAGCTGGAGTGCAGGGAGTGCCTTCTGTGTGGAGTCTGCATGTCCTCCCCGTGGTTGGGGAGGTGTTCGAAAGACATGTGTAAATGGGCGTGCCTTCGTTGAAAGTTGAACATCGAGCTGGCACCTCGGCGTTCGTGAAAATCTGTTGCCAATCATTAGCGGACCGGAGTTCCGCTGTGACGGCCCCTAACTGGGAAAAGCCGAAAGACAACAACAACAACACTATAGTGTGACATACAGGTGTATTTCTTTTCTGTCCAGCAAGATCCACTATTGGCACATTTTTTTAATACAAATAGCTTTACAATTACATTTTAAGCACAAGCACCCATGCAAATCAGTTTTTTGCACAAATGTCATATAATTATTTACAAAACTCCAGCTAGCTATTTTAGCACATGTTACACTTCCACTCCCTTACTTCTTCTGGCATAGCTGGCAATACCTCACATTATCACAAAACTAACAGAGTATCATTCAGATTAATTAGCTGCATTTTAAATTGCTGTGACTGCTGCTCATATTGGAGATACTTTCATTGTGAGTTTTTTTTGCTTTGTTTAGTGAATGGTCTGTAAATGTGAGGGAGGGTAGAGGAATGGTGAGGATGCAGGGAGTAGAGTTGGTAAAGGTGGATGAGTTTAAGTACTTGGGATCAACAGTTCAGAGTAATGGTGAGTGTAGAAGAGAGGTGAAGAAGAGAGTACAGGCAGGATGGAATGGGTGGAGAAGAGTGTCAGGAGTGATTTGTGACAGACGGGTACCAGTAAGAGTGAAAGGGAAGGTCTTCAAGAGGGTAGTGAGACCAGCTATGTTATATGGGTTGGAGACGGTGGCATTGACGAAAAGCAGGAGTCAGAGCTGGATGTGGCAGAATTAAAGATGTTAAGATTTGCACTGGGTGTGACTAGGATGGACAAGATTAGGAATCAGTATATTAGAGGGTCAGCTCAGGTTGGACAGTTTGGAGACAAAGCAAGAGAGGCGAGATTGCGTTGATTTGGACATGTGCTAAGGAGTGATGCTTGGTATATTGGGAAAAGGATGCCAAGGATGGAGCTGCCAGATAAGAGGGAAAGAGGAAGGCCTAAGATAAGGTTTATGGATGTGGTGAGAGAGGACATGCAGGCGGTTGGTGTGAAAGAGCATGATGCAGAGGACAGGAAGAAATGGAAACAGAAGATCCGCTGTGGCGATCTCTAACGGGAACAGCCGAAAGAAGATGATGATGAGTGAATGGTCCTCAGTGTTTTTAGTTGTTGAAATCTGAAGTGGAAATGTTAAATTAAATACAAATATCTATGATCGCTGTATGCCTAAACTGTATATAGATTGAGCACTTGGAATATTTTATGATAATGAGGGAGAGCTGGTCAAGTAAAGGATGGGGTTCCTGATCCACTGCCCTACCTAATTCCCTATTTGACCATGACACAGGCGCGCACACACACACACACACACACACACACACACACACACACACACACACACACACACACACAAGTTAATTTTACCCTTTTGAAACAGTAGCTGTTATGTGAAACTGAAACTTGCAGTCGTAGGTGCTGTTCTCCAGTAACAATAAAGGTTTTCCTCTTACTAAAACGTGGAAACTCAATTTCAATAAATTCAAGGTCCAAGTCCAACAGACCACTAGGTAAAACATTTCAAGACACCAATTTATTTGACAAAAAAAAACAGATTAAGCGCTTTCATCTCCCATGTGGAGACTTCATCAGAATCTGTTACACATGCAAATCTTCAGTTTAAATACATCTAAGTAAAACACACTTAATTAATCTTGACTTCTAATAGGCTGGCCATTAATTGACACTAATTAACACTGAGGTAATGCTGAACCAAACCTTTGGTAATTTACACTTGAATGTTAATACAAAGTTGTAGAGGTTCATAGGAATTCATGATCTTAACATTTCATAATTTTGTTTCCAACTTATATAAATGTTGTAAAAATTAAATACAAGTAAAATCATCAAAGAAATTGTGACAGGAAATACTCATTTCTTATTAATACATTAGTTTGGTGTATAAATACCAATAAATATATAAAAATATAAAAAATATATATAAAATGTATGTAAAAAATATATATAGTATAAAAATATTGTATGTTAAAACCACATTTATTCTTGTACCTTAAATAGTGTTAACAACTATATTTTAAGCTGCACCCTTAATAAAAATAAAATATATTATATGTACATGCTCCATAAGGACTGAATCTGAATATTTTATTTATTTATTTGTTTACATAAGTTACAACAGTTAACCATTTTAGACATACCCGGATATGTAGAGATGCAGATTTTAAATTTTGGATATTGGAAGAGGTGGTGAAGCAGGAGAGAGGGGGGGATTGGGAAACCAAACTGGAATTTAGGGAGATGGTTTGGCAGTTAAGGTTGGACGCATGTGGAAATTATGGATTGAATGACCACATATCCATCAACCCAGCCCTTAAGATTCTCGCTGATGACCCAAAGAGACATCGATAAATGGTTAACTGTTGTAACTTATGTAAACAAATAAATAAATAAATAAAATATTCAGATTCAGTCCTTATGGAGCATGTACATATAATATATTTTATTTTTATTAAGGTGTAGCTTAAAATATAGTTGTTAACACTATTTAAGGTACAAGAATAAATGTGGTTTTAACATACAATATTTTTATACTATATATATATTTTACATACATTTTATATATATTTTTATATTTTTATATATTTATTGGTATTTATACACCAAACTAATGTATTAATAAGAAATGAGTATTTCCTGTCACAATTTCTTTGATGATTTTACTTGTATTTAATTTTACAGCATTTATATAAGTTGGAAACAAAATTATGAAATGTTAAGATCATGAATTCCTATGAACCTCTACAACTTTGTATTAACATTCAAGTGTAAATTACCAAAGGTTTGGTTCAGCATTACCTCAATGTTAATTAGTGTCAATTAATGGCCAGCCTATTAGAAGTCAAGATTAATTAAGTGTGTTTTACTTAGATGTATTTAAACTGAAGATTTGTATGTGTAACAGATTCTGATGAAGTCTCCACATGGGAGATGAAAGCGCTTAATCTGTTTTTTTTTGTCAAATAAATTGGTGTCTTGAAACATTTTACCTAGTGGTCTGTTGGACTTGGACCTTGAATTTATTGAAATTGAGTTTCCACGTTTTATTAAGAGGAAAACCTTTATTGTTACTGGAGAACAGCGCCTACAACTGCATTTTTTCTGTTTGGAAGTTGTGTGCTTTTTGGTTACTTGAAACTGAAACTTGCTGGTAGTATTTAGTTGCTGTTAATGATCTGAGTCAAAACGCCATTGAGTACTAAAATGCCCTCACATTGAGATTCAATGAATGTGAGGAAATTCATGCTGACTAATGGTTAAGGAGTGTGGAAGATGCCCTGAAGCTTTGGAAGCTGGCTGGCTATTATATCCTTGGCAAGATATAGCCCATATCGCTAAGGCAGTGATCATTCAAACATCTACTGTTATGGTAAGTTTGCTTACACAACTGTACTTTGCTTCTGCCCTCACTGGCAGCCTTGCTATGAGGGCATTTTTTAAATTCCATATGGCCTAACCTCCTCTCCCGGTGTGATGTGACCAATTGCATAATTGCAAGGACTGTCTATGCCCTTTTATCCATGAATGCACACTCTTCCACAGTGATTAACACTATTAGCTTGGACAGTCATATCTATATCTACCCTGCATTGGCTTCCCACATTCTGTCATGTCCCAGCCCTCTAGCAGAGGCTATGTCACCAGAATAGTGGTGCAAGATACCTGGGGATGTAGGGGAAGAGAGGGAGGTGAATGCTGTCAGGAGGGTTCCTACTTCTCAAGAAGGGTCCACATTCCTTTCTGCCTCTGCTGACAAGCAGCAGAAACACTAATTATATGCAGGTTCCCTGGGCTGTGGTCAGATATGTATTAATCGATGCTACTGGTGCAGGCTAACTTGTATCATTTCTTAGGTTGTTTGACAAACTAAGTTGGATATAAATATCTTTTGCAATATAGAAGATTTAAGGAACTGATCCATACCCTAGGCAAAAAAAAATAAATAAACAGCATGAAGCTTCTGACTTAACAGGCCTATACCATAAAATAGTTGCCAGTAATAGTGATGTCAGAAATCCACACAATGAAATAACATAAATACTAATGCTCCTGTAATGTACACAACCCCCCAAAAAGAAGGAGAACCTCAGCTGAATTATTTACACCTTGGTCCTCATGGTTGTAAAGAATTGTCAGTGACACATTGGGCCTCATTGCACCACAAGTACACACTTGACACAGTCATAGTACACATGGGAGTAAATAACTTGAGACATACCTCCCTGGATTACATGAAGACATGACTGAAACATGTATGAACCCAGCCTTGAGCAACATTTTACCATCAGCAAGAATGATACAGCAATAGGAACAAAAGATTATTGACTTCAAAAAATGACTCGGCTTCTGGTGTCATTTAAGGAGTGTTCAATATATTACAGCCTGGAAGGAGATGGCAGACATTCCTAACTGCTTTGCCAGGGATGGCCTGCATCTATACATGCAAGGCTTTCATATATTGGCTAATACCTTGTCACCTGCAGCGGTAGCGTTGTTGCCTCACAGCAAGAGGTTCTCCCATTCGATTCTCGGTTGGAGTGCGGGGAGTTCCTCCTGTGTGGAGTCTGCATGTCCTCCCCGTGGTTGGGTGGGCATTCAAAAGACATGCGTAAATAGGCGTGCCTTCGTTGAAGGTTGAACGTCGAGCTGGCACCTCGGCATTCGTGAAAATCTACTGCCAATCATTAGCGGGCCGGAGTTCCGCTGTGGTGACCCCTAACCGGGAAAAGCCGAAAGACAACAACAACCTTGTCCACCTTCTAGTGCCTTTTTAAGCAATGTGAGTCAGTCTCCAAAAGCTTCCAGCTTAACAAAACAGAGTCTGAATTACATAACGGTATTGCTGCTTAATGCTAGGAGCCTTAACAGAAAAAAAAACACCACTGCCTACAGGCACTGCTTCCCCTGGAATGTATCAATAAATGCATTGTCATGGATACATGGTTGAAGATGACTGAGAGCACCCTCATCAGTGCAAACTTTCAACAATTCCCACATGTTCAAGCCCACTGCACTGATGAAGGCACTAAAAGTGGTGGTGTTTCTATATTCATAAAACAAATTCTCATTTCCAGGCTTGTGAGACAGGATAATGAGCTAGAAGTCCTCCAGGTGCATCTTATCATTAACAAAACTGCTTATCACATCATTGCTAACTATAGGACCCCCCTCTATGCCCTTCTTGACACGTTTCCTACCAGGCTAGTATGGAGTCCCTATGCATTGGACCAAACCTTATTTTGCTAGGGGACTTTAACTACTCTTCCATTAACTGGGAGACATGTACATCCCCTAACATGTATGCTTAGAGATTTCTGGATTTCTTAAATACAGTTTGTTTACACCCCCAGATAGGACAGCCAGAATCCTGGATTTGATTTTTATCAATGTGGAACAGCTGTATTCCCCACTAGTTGTAACTTTCTCCCTAGTCAAATTGGACCATAAATCAGTCACATCCACCATAAGACTGAAATGAGAAGCATCTTCAAATACCTCACTACTCAGAGATTATACTAAGAGTAATCTTCTAAAACTGAGTAATGACTTGGCTAAATTCAAGATCCCATTTCAATCTGATGACCCCATTGCTTAGGCAGAATCCTTTACCACCAAATTCTATGCACAAGTTAATAGCTGTGTAGTTGTATCTGTCTCCCTCTGAAGTAAATACAATGCCAAATTACAACCCAAATAGAAAACAGGCTCTACAATAAACAACAAAACTCCTTGCATGCAATAATTAATATAACTCTCAAGATGTCAAATATGCTCTTACTAAACTAAATAAGGAATTCTTCCCTTAATCAAATCAACAAAGGCTAGATATGAGGAAAAAATAGCCATCCAGGCAAAATGCAGCCTTAAACACTTCTTTAACTATGTTAGAAACCTCAGAAACTATGCCCAGCACTGCAGAGAGCCAGTGGTAAATTATATCACTTACTCAGATCCTGACAGCATTCACCTTCCTCTCTTCCCCTACATCCCCAGATTATATGCCCACATAGGTTCATAGGTTGGTACTAGGCTATCGGCCCTAGGGCCTATACAAGCCTAGCCATAACAATTCCCTGACGATTTCTTCCCACAGTATATACTTCCCTGGACCCCTGTCTAGCAGGGCGACTGATGTGATCTCCGAGGTGAATTTCCTATCTCCCATCCAGTCATCGAGGTTCCTTTTGAAGAGGGCCAAAGAGGCACTCTGCTTGACATGTATGGGCAGTCTATTTCAAAGTCTGGCGAGTCTCTGGGTCAGGAACCTATCCCTCCAGCATGTTTTGTTCATTGTGATGACAAGGTTTAGATCCCTGGAGCGTGCGTCTCTGAGGGACTGGGATTTCTTTAAGTGTAGCATGTCCAACAGCTCTGGGTTTGACATGGCCTTGTATGTTAAGCAGAGATCACCTCTGAGTAGACAATATGCGACACAGTATAGGTAGAGCTTTTTTAGACAGTCAGCATAGGGCATCTGCTTTAGGCCTGTGATTCTTTTAGTGAGGTATTTATGCAGCCTTTCCAGTTGTTTCAGATGTCTTCAGAGGTACATACCAATCCGGGCGTTGTATTTTATAATGGGTTTAATGAGGGGATGAGTACAGTGGGACAATGACTTCCTTTTTTCTGGATAAAAAGCCCTTAGTGATGAGGTGTGCCACATAGAAGGATTTCCTGACTGTTGTGGCGATCTGGTTATCAAAGGTGAGACCACTGTCCACCTGTGTCCCTAAGTCTCTTATCACACCCTCCCCAATCTCCCAATAACAAGTCCTGAAAGCTCTTTCCAAGGCCAATAATGCTGCTTTTATAGGACCAGATAACATACCAGGCTGCCTACTGGCCAGTCTGAAACAATACCTGCCAGCCCCCCTGTGGAGACTATTCAATATCTGACTCCAAACAGGTTTTGTTCCAGATGAATAGAGGACAGCAACAATAATCCCACCACATAAATGTGGAAGTCAATGGATGCAGGTAATTATAGAACCATAAGTCTGACCAGTCTCATCTATAAGGTTATGGAGAGTTTCATTATGAAATTAATAAACAAGAACATAGGTAACCGACAAACTCTTGACCTAAACCAGTTTGCTTTTTTTTCAAGGACAGATCTTATCTGCTTAACTTGGTTGGCTTCTGCAAAAAAGTTGCTGAAGCAATGGATGAGGCAAAATCAGAACACACTGCATATTTAGACTTAGCAAAAGTGTTCATCACCATCCCACACTCAGGTATTGTTAATAAACTCTCCTATCTAAATGTTAATCCCTGTGTAACTCACTGGACAGCAAATTGGCTCACAAATAGAACCGAGAAAATTAGGATAGGTGGCGCTATCTCTTCCAAAAGACTCGTCACTAGTAGTGGTTCAGTGCTTGGGCAACTCTTTTTTGGCATTTACTTCTTGAGGTCAAATCTGAATGTGAAGTTGTTAAATCTCGCCGTTTATTCTCACTGATGGGTTCGGAGATGATTCTCGGCTCCGACACGGCCGATAGCGAAGCTCAAGGTTTAACAATAGCTCAAGACCAAGCCCCTTATCCCATGATGCACTGCTGGAATTACCTTAGATCTAGTTTGCCGCGGCACAGATCTCTTGGTTTTCAGCGTTTCTCTAGACTGTTTTCTACAAATTAGCAAGTTTTTACAAATCTTTTTTCTGATATTCTTATACTTTTAGGTGTTCATTAGAGTGTTATTTAGAGTGTTAGCTCCTTCCTGGCCTTTAGTGGATTAGAGTAGTCTATTGTTAGTATATATATATATATATATATATATATATATATATATATATATATATATATATATATATATATATATATATATATATATATATATGTCTATATAGCATGGACTCTTTGGGCATTATTTAAGTGTGTGTTAAACTTTTTCTAGTTTTCTTGTTAGTTGTGATAGAGTTTGTGGATACAAACATTATGTCTGAAGGGAAAGAAAAACCTACCAAGTCTGGCTTCAAGAAATGTCCAGACTGTGGACAAAAGATGTCAGTCACTGATGGGCACATTCAGTGTGTTTATTGTTTGGGAGCGGTGCACCTACAAGAATCTTGCAGCATTTGCCATTCTTTTTCATCGAGGGTATTGTTAGAAAGGAAGAGAAAATTGGTAGATCGATGCTTGCTAAAGTACAGTACCCCTTTTCTGAAGCATTGAGTGACCAGGATGGTGCCAGCAAGTCCTCAAAGTCTTCAAAATCCTTAGCAGATTCTAAGGGATCTAAGAAGGCTAAAAAAATGAAGGATTCAGGGCCATCGGTTCCACTGGCCTCGGAACAGTGTTCCTTCCTGTTGGAGCTGACTCACAGCCTTGGAACCGGTCTCTGAGACTCCATCATCTCCTCTGCTTCAATCGGCACCGTCTGTGCATTTATCAAAGTCTTCTGTCAGCTGCTTAGATCTGGATATGGACTGGTTGGTGCAGAAACTCTTACGGGCACCAAGCCTTGCCAAATTGTTGTCTGCTCCGACACTTCCGTGGGAGCCGAAGACCATCACACCGGACTTGACTGATCCTCCTCCGAGCAGTACCAGACCCTCGGAGCCGGAGGAAGTCGATCTGATGTTTGTTGATCCTGTGAAGCCGAGACCTAATCTGGTATCTTTGGTTCCATCTGCTCGGACGTCCTTGGCGCCGACTGGGGACTCTAGGAGCCGACACTCTCCTGTCAGGTCCGTTGAGGATAGTCATACCGATTTATCGATGCCGACTCTTCCTCTCAGGGCTTCAGCTCGGATGAGCTTGGCTCCTACCTCGGGCTCAGAGCCCATGGCCTCAGTGTGGCAGGATCAGGCTATTCCTTTGGGTCCATCTACTCCTTCTCATCAGAGCCATGGTACTTTTGAAGCTATGAGGAGAGTCATGTCTCCAAGGACATCTTCAGCATCAGGTCCGGCTTCCTCCTCCCGTCAAGCACCTGTGTCTGCTTCTGTTTTCATCGGCTAACCCAAGCATAGAGACCCTGAGCCTCAGGTAGCCCCACAGGGTGCCCCTTGCTCTTCCGAGACCTCTCCAGAGGCTCCCGCTGAGGAGGTCCCCAGGAAGAGGTTGTGCAAGGGGAGACACTTGGACTCCCCACAGGAGTCTTTGACATCTGACACTGACTTGGATGAGTCAGAAGGGTCCCCTCGATCCCCCTCTGAGGATATCTCCTTTGCGAAGATAATAGAGATCCTTAGGCAGAGGGGTGATTGGCAGTCCAAAAGCCTTACCGAGGATGAGTCAGTGCTTCTGAAGGCTTTTGGGTTTCAACCTTCCACATCTTGGGTGTCTCCACCTTACGATGAGCTCATGGATTTGATCTCTCATAGGGCATGGGAGTTGCCGGTGTCCATGGAACCTGTCCCTCAGAGGCCAAATAAGTTAATCTGCACCCCCGTGGATAAACCTTTTTTGACTAAGAGAGTGCCTGTTGATGCCATAGTGGTGGCAGCGGCCACCAAGAAGGGAATGTCTGAGACTTCCTCATCTATCCATCCTCCTAACAGAGATTCTAGGATCATGGATAGATATGGGAAATGCATGTATAGTTCAGCGACTTTTTCTCTTCAATCACTGAACTATTTAACCCACTTCACCAGAATCCAAAGAGATCTCCTGAAAGAGCTAGGAGATACTCTCCAGGGTACGGTAGCTGCAGGGGTTTCCGACAAAGTTACCAACCAGCTTGCTACTCTAAATTCGATTGTGAACTCATCCATGCGTCTCATATCTTACGCAGCTGATGGGTCGAGTAGGGCCGCAAGTTCAGGCATTGCTCTGCGCAGACATGCCTGGATGCATCTTTGTTCCTTCACAGAGCCCTTCAAGTCTTCATTTATCAACACCCCATTTGATGGCTCATCCTTGTTTGGGCCCAAGGTCAAGGAAACTTTGACCAGGTGTAAGCAGGAAGGAAAGACTCTGCCATCGGAGTCCACTTTTCTAACCCTACTTGGCCTTATCCTAAAGGCCCTAAGGGCAGAAAGATGTGGTTCCGAAAAGCCCAAGGAGCCTTTCAGGACACACATGACAAAACCCCCTCTAGAGGCAGAGGAGGGGGTTATAATGGAAGACACCGCCTGCGCAGCAGAGGGGGTCCGCAACAGCAGGGTGACAGAGGTCAATTCTCTGGTCAGCCCTACTAGCGCTCCTGAAAGGAGGCCCGGCTGTCCTGCTCTGGAGGCAGCTTGTCTTTATACCCAGAAGCCTGGCTAGACATAACATCAGATGCCTGGGTACAAAACATCATCTCCAGAGGGTATTTCATACCCTTCTCTTTCCCCCCTGTTCCTGTCAAGAGAATCCCGGACGCTCCACCCAGTTTCAGGGAACAAGAAAATATAGAGGTCCACATGTTGCTAGAAAAAAAAAAGAGTCATCCAGCCAGTCCCAGCAGACCAAAAAGGATTTGGAACTTACTCAAGATTCTTTTTGGTTCCAAAGAAAACAGGGGACTGGAGACCTATCTTGGACCTCAGCAGACTCAACCAATTTGTGAAGAAAGAAAAGTTTCGAATGGTCATGCTTCAGTCCATACTTCCCTTTTTAGGGAAAGGTGATTGGATGTGCTCCATCAATCTCAAGGATGCGTGCTACCACATAAAGATGGACAGATACTCCAGAGATCACCTGCGTTTCTGGCTGGGAGCCAATCACTATCAGTTTCGAGCCCTGCTCATTGGTCTCACTGCAGCCCCCAGAGTGTTCACCAAATGCATGGCAGTGGTCATGGCTCACCTGAGGCATCTAGGATTCTAGGTGTTTCCATACCTAGACGATTGGCTCCTTGCCTCCACCAACAGGCATCAACTGATTCAGGCAACCAAATCCACTCTGACACTTTGCAACTAATTAGGCATTATGGTTAACTTCGAAAAGTCTGCCTTGTCGCCATCACAACATATCTTCTTTATAGGAACAGCATTAGATACCTCAACCACCACTCTGTCTTCCAGCCGAAAGGGTCTCACTGCTTTGCCAGCACATCGTCTCATTGGTGTCAAAGAACGGAGCTCCAGCCACAGAGGTTTTGAAAGTATTAGGTTTGATGGTGGCAGCAATATTAGCCATTCCTCTCGCAAGGCTGCATATGTGAATTCTTCAATGGCTTCTGTTCACCCAGTGGTCTTACCAGGAGTTGCCAAGGAATCATATGATCCTCATCACAAACTCATACAAGAGGGACCTTCAGTGGTGGTTGACGTCTCTTCATGTCACAAAGGGACGACCCTTTGTGCCCCTCCCCAGTAGCCACTGTGACCACGGATGCTTCCCTGATAGGGGAGCATTTTCAGGGAAAGACTGCCCAAGGCACATGGACGGATCAAGAGTCACATCTGCATATCAGTGTTCTAGAGATGAGAGCAGTACTTTTGGCGTTGCAGTATTTTCAGGACTCTCTTCCTCTAGGGATGATTGCAATTCAGACAGACAACATGTCAGTGGTCTGGTACTTGAACAAACAGGGCAGAACCAAGTCTTACCCCCTTTGTCGAAAAGCCCTCAGAGTATAGCAATGGGCTGTGTCATCCCAGCATTTTCTGTTAGCAACGCAAATCCCAGGGAAATCCAACATGATAGCGGACAAGCTGAGCAGGGCAATTTTGTTGCCTCACGAGTGGTCGCTCAACCAAGACATTGTGGACAGGATTTTTCACAAATGGGGCCAGCCTTGCTGCAATCTTTTTGCCAGTCATATCAATACCAAATGCAGAAGCTACTTTGCCCTGATACCACCTCCAGGACATCCCTCAAGAGATGCACTCGTACATGATTGGCCTCCGGGTCTCCCATACGCATTTCCTCCAAACCCATTGATACCCAGATTTTTTACAGAAAGCGAAGTCACTGGGAAGGACTGTCATTCTTATAGCCCCCCACTGGCCTTGACAGATTTGGTTTCCCTTTCTTCACCATCACCTGCTGGAGGATCCATGGATCCTGGACCCAGTTCCAGATCTGCTGACACACCCGTCAGGGGACCTCCACCCTTCATTGCAGTCACTGAAGCTAACTGCTTGGCTGATCCAGTTCCCCACGAAGCCAGGCTTCATTCCCTGTCGTATGACACAAGACAAATTCTATTGTCTTCCCATAAGCCTTCCACCAGAAAATTATATCGCAGTAAGTGGAACAGATTTTCCATTTGGGCCGACAAACAAAAAAAATGATCCTTTTCAAGCTCCATTGTCGCCCATTCTAGATTTTTTGACTATGATTTTTAAGGAGGGAGCAGCAGCTGCTACAGTTTGGGTTCAGTTAGCTGCTGTATCCAATTTCCATCTTGGAATTGATGGTTTAAATATTATGGCCCATAAGTTATGTAAGGCTTTTCTCAAAGGTTCTTTTCACATGAGGCCCCCACTGAAGTCTCCTTATTCTCCTTGGAGTTTGAATTTTATGCTATCTCAAATAATTTTTTCCCCCTTTGAACCAGCATCATCTTGTGATCTCAAATTTTTGTCCTGGTAAACTATTTTTCTAGTGGCCATTACTTCTGCCCATAGAGTGTCAGAACGTCAAGCATTATCTATCAGACCTC
Source organism: Protopterus annectens (assembly GCF_019279795.1). Lineage (NCBI taxonomy): Eukaryota > Metazoa > Chordata > Ceratodontiformes > Protopteridae > Protopterus > Protopterus annectens. The sequence goes on from NC_056727.1 coordinate 124,679,559, forward strand.
CTTATATGATTTTCCATGCTGATAGAGTATCTCTCAGAACAAACCCCTCCTTTTTGCTTAAAGTCTGTTCTGAGTCTAATATCAATCAGGTCATTGAGTTGCCAGACTTTTTTCCCAACCATTCCAACAAATTAGAATACATGCTGCACAAACTTGATGTGCACAGACAGCTCAGATTTTATCTTGATAGAACTAAGGATATTAGGAAATCAGATCAACTTTTTGTATCCTTTTTGGAGGCCAGAAAAGGTAGACCAGTGGCTAAAACAACCCTTTCAAAATGGGTATTAGATTGTATCTCATTTGTTCATGCAACTGCTAACATACCTTTGCCACGCAAAGTAAAGGCTCATTCAACCAGAGCTGTTTCTACGTCTTCTGCTTTTCAAGCTGAATTGCCCCCCCTGATAACATTTGTGCTGCAGCCACTTGGTCTAAGCCTCATACTTTTATCACTCATTACAAAGTGGATAAGGCCTCCAGGGACAGGGCTTCTTTTGGTTCTACGGTCCTGAAAAATGTACTCCCATGAGCCACCCAGGATTGCGGGTGCTAGGGACGCTACCCATCAGTGAGAATAAACGGCGAGATTTATAAAGAAGATATGTACCATAACGTTCCATGTGAGTTGTTTATCTTGCCTTTATTCTCACGTCCCTCCCTCCATCCCCCACCTGGCTGACATTTGACTCAGAGGCTGGTATCATCCTGGTTGTTCAATTCTTCTTATTCTTTTTCCTTTTTGGGGGAGTGGACAAATTCCAGGGATATAGTACACGCAGCAAACAAGATCTGAGGTAATTCCAGCAGTGCATTATGGGATAAGGGGCTTGGTCTCGAGCTATTGCTAAACCTTGAGCTTTGCCATCGGCCGTGTCGGAGCCGAGGACCCATCAGTGAGAGTAAAGGCGAGATAAACAACTCACATGGAACGTTATGGTAAGTACATAACTTCTTTTTTTAAGGGTTTATGTCTGACCATATTTATAGAGGAATATAAACCTAATGTCATCATGAACTCTCCAGAGAATGCCAACATCCTACAAGAGGGCCTTTCCCAAACAGGTAGCTTATATCATAACCATGGACAAAAACTAAATGCCAAAAATATATAATAAATAGTCTCTTTCAGCAAGCACAATATCCCCTGTAACTCTTTCAGTGACAATGTATCCCTGAAATTGATCTTGTTGTTAGGGACCTAGGACTTTATGTGGATAGCAAACTCTGCTTTAATCAGCATATCCCCAGTAGTGTAAGAAAGTTGTTATTATGCAGCTTATTAGTAAGGATATGACATCTGTGATCATTCCACTGTATTCAGCAATTCTTACACCAATCATTGAGTATAATGGACCCTTTGAGTATGTACCTGTCTAAAGATTTAACACAACTTGAATGACTACAGTACTTTCTCACCAAGAAAATGTTACATTGACCGTCTCAAGTCAATGGCCCTCATCTGAGTGTCATCCGTGCTACTGATGGGTATTCTCTGCCTCATGTACCCTATCCTCTTGGATCTACTGCATTTACACAAGGTCTGTGTTGGCATAAACACCAGTTCAAGAGCTCTTAATCTCTTCAGCCTGAATAGAACATGTGGGAGGAATAGATACTAATCACAGAGAGTACAACTTGTTTGGAATTGTTTTCCTCTCCACGTAAAGCAAAGTACTCCCCTTATTTATTCAAGCATAATCTGTACAAATGCTTGGCAAACCCAAATTCACCCTGGTTTAGCACTCTTGTACCTTATGAATAGGGGTAATGTAAATGTTCTGCCTGGGTCTAGCTGATTCATAATTAAATTACAAGGGCTAAAAAATTAATGGGGAATGCAGGTCTAAGCTTCTCATGTTTCAGTGAGGTTGGTTGTAAATACTTCAAGGATAGTAGCTAAGAATTAACCATTTGTACATAACTTCATTACATAATTTTACTTATGAACATGCTTCATTATTTAAGACTAAGACTTGAGGTACTAACTACTGCATACAGTAGATATACTGTGCTCTGTTATTGTAGGTGAACTCATTCTTTATATATAATGTACATGTGCTGTTATCAATATTAGTTGTTTTACATTATCACTGTTACGTTCAAACTATTGTAGCTCTGTTTCATCCTTACTAAGTTGAAACAGAATTCCTCAAAGTTTGCTCACATATAACTGCTTTAAACCTTTCAAATTATCCTTACTTGTATGCACTGTACACTTACTGTCAATATCTTTATACCAATGTATGTATTGTATACTTATTGTCAATATCATTATGCTTCTGTGCCTGGGTCATGTTTGAAAAGGGTCTTCAGACCAGTCCACCTTCTTGGTTATCAAACAGTAAAATAAAATAAGTCTAACCTGATCAAAAATGCAATTCATCCAACCTTTGGAATTTTTTATGCTGTTGGTATATCCAAATGATAGCCAGTGAAAGGAGTACTTACAGCTTTACACTTTACAGTTTAGATAAATCCACATAAGCAAGAATAACCCATACAGTCAGTGCAATCCAAGACCTCTTCTTAGAGCACCACAACTCTTGCTTCTTTCATCTTCCAGGAACACCTTCTTCTTTCATAGCATGTATAAATTACTGAAACTCAAACCAGAAGCTATGTATCTTCTTAGTTCTCTGGTATCATCCATTGTTTCCCCAAATTCACCAGTTTCCTATTGAGATGTGTCCACCTGCTGTATTTCTTTCTCTTAAATGTACAGCAGTCTCAGTGGTTCCTAGACTCAGCAGCCACTACTGTGCCTCAATGTGCGCACACACACGCACACACGCACGCACACATGCACACACACACACACACACACACACACACACACACACACACACACACACACACACACACCACTACCATGTTTGCTGTAAGTGAACTGATATAGTGTAGGGAAACTGAATAGCACTGCATCTCCTTTCCAGCTTTGTTGACACTCATTGCCATGTGCATAGTTCAGGCATTATCCTGTGTTCAGCACTGACAAATACTTGTTAAAACTATATACATAATACATTATTAGAGTAGCCTGGTATAGACATGTCGCTGATGTTGATTTAACTCTTCTTCCTAGTCCCTGTAGATGGGCTTACAGTGAAGTCACTATATTATAGACTAAATTGCTGTGTTTATTATTTGTGAAATCCAAAAGTTTGTATTTGCTTTAGCAACTGACCAACTTTACAGAAGCTTTAATTCTTACTCATATCTTACAGCCTTTCTTTAGTTTGATTTTTAAGGCAAAACATAGTAAAATAAATATAAAGATTAAAAATGCTGAAATATAAACAATACAGGCAAAGTTTGTATTGTATCAGTAAGTCAGTTTCTGACAGATAATCTAATTTTGTGTCATTCTGTATAGGTTGTCCTTTTCAGATGTACTAGGAGATGTCATCTGCAAGTATGGAGAGAAGGAACCTCAGCACATGGACATGTGCCTGGCATTGGCTCAGGCTGTCTATACCAAGTGTGCCTTATATGTTAAGGCAGTTCTCTGCATGTGTCTACGGGGACAGATTTGTGGGGCCATGGAATATATCCACAACTGGAAGACATTTACTCTGGGTAATTCACAACTACTAATCCTGAATCTTTTCAATTCTGTTTGTCTTTTTCCTCTCAGCTTATTGCTATAAAAATCTAAGGTAAGTCAATTAAATGGAGAATACATACCTCTCAACCTCCTAACACAAGAAATCTGGACAATGCCTAGATTAATGGGCGGACAGATTTTAAATATTGCTCTTATAAACTTACAAAGTTGCTAGAATAATAGGATTTGTGTTAGTATCGATTTTGTGAAGGATATGAATTCTGAAGCTTAAATATATGTCATCATTTAGTGACTTTAGTCCTTGGTGATTTGCCGAAAAAAACACAGATTTTTATGAGGAACAGAAATCTGGACATTCTACAAAAATCTGGACAACTGAGAGAACAGACTGAAATTATGACACCTGGAAGACAGTCATAGTCTAGATCCTAGAAGGTTGAAGCTCAAACAGGGAAAATGTTGCAAAAAGTACTTTGTGTTTGTATAAACTTGAAATGGTAATAATTAAGATTTTATTTTGAGATGGCTGTTCTGGTGCATACTGCTATTTGGATTCATGCTTATCAAGCACTGTTGTCCATATTCTTTTAATGTTCTTCCAGCAATCATTAGTTTTGGATTTTTCCCTCTGACATCAGCAGTTATTCATTAATTGAATTTAGTGCCATCATCCAGATGGCATTTTTTTCATTGTTTACTATGTGTTTCATTTATGAAGTTCAGACTGTATACCTCTGAGTTTGAGTACAAAACACTAGCTCAAGAGATGCATTTGAGAAGTATGGTCTTTGCCTTGAACACTATCATAGCACCATAATAGAGCAATTGCAGATGGTATTACTTTCCTTTCTGTCTTTTTGGTATTTATCCTGTTTTGGCTCTCTGCCAGCATTTCTTCTCATTAACTAGTGTAGGCTGCAGCTAATAAAACGGCTATCATTTCCATCATACTCCTACTGGCTGTACTGTCATAAATAACGAGAAGATGGCAGCAGCAGGCATCTGTAGTAGACATAGCCAGCCTTCATTACATCAGAAGATTTGGCCACTTTAGAACAGCGAAGGGATGTATGCATTCCTCTGAAATCTGATGTTTTGTTTGGTTTCAGCTTATAAGCCATGGTTAAGTGTTCTTTTATATTTTATTGCATTACGTCAGGATGGTGGGTTGCCTGTCCATTCCAACATGGATTGCTTATTGTATCTCGCAGGACTTTATACTAGGGCCAGTTAATTCTGGACTATTCATTTTAGATATAAAAGTGGGAGGCAGCCTATGGATAGCCAGATATTCTGATGATTGCAAGACGGATAACATAATTGTTTCAATAAAAGATGCCAAAGATAGTCATCACAGATCACTGTTGCAGTAGCCTAAGCTACATAGGATATATCCTGCCAAGAATTGGAAGTTCAGACAGTATTCAAAAGCTTTTGGGTGCTTTCCACAAATATTGTACATCTGAGGGAGCATGAGGGTGTGCTGGTATAAAAGCAGATTTTACTACTGATGATACCAGTGAGACTCAGTGGTTTGGTGGTCAGCTTGGGTGGTCTTTTGGGCAGAAGTCCCTTTTGGGAACTTTCTATCCATTTTTGTAAGAAACCTGTTATTGTTATTGCTTAGTTGTAGGAGAAAGTAATATGTCTGTGTGGATGGAAAATTATGTCTTAAGATTCCCACACACTTGTTTCTTTTGCTTGGGAGAGTTGCATGACATCCACTTATGTAGTACTTGCTTATCATTTACTCTGAAAACTATCAGAAGTTAGTCAGCTCAACTCCCTAATTTTCATATGTAGAACCAATAGCTTAAGCTCATTGTGAATCTCACAATGGACTCCAGTGCTGGTACCTTAGATGTCCCCTTTTCAGCTTGCAAGAAAATTATTTTATTTTATTTATTTGTTTATATTTTTACAGGGGTAATGCAGTGATCAGTATTGACCAATGTCAGGCTCAGCTCTGGTAATGACAGGTAAATCAAGATGATAAGAGAATTCCCTGAACTGACTTCTGCTGCACCCTGTCTTCCTCAGCCATTTATAGATGACTTTGCCATGGCCATGTTGGAGTCATCGGATTGTTCATCTCTCTCTTCTGATCCCTCTGTTGGTGCTCTTTGGGATGCTGCTAAGGTTTCAGAGTCTAATGTATCCTCCAGGGCTAGACGTACATCTACTACTGAGAAGGGAGAGCCTCACATGGTGATCATTGCTGCAATAGCCTTAGCTATATGGGTTATATCCTGCCAAGGATATAGCAGCCAGCCAGCTTCCCACATCCATATGCCCAAAGTGTCAGGCAGCTTGAGCTGAGCTGACTAAAACACAAGGTTAGGCACAAACCCCCTTCAGAGCTTTACTGCCACTGAAGAGTACACTCCTCTTTTTCAGTGATCAATGTTCAGCATGTGGTTTCTTTGCTGGGCAGATAATTTCCCTCTGAGGGAAAAAAAACTTCCATTTTCGTAATTTTGTTGATGTTTTTTACTTTCCCCTTCAGGACAGTTATTTTATAGTTAGGAGTGGTGTGTTTTACTGGACTGTCTTGAGACTTAAAGTTCTTTTAAACAGAGTGCTTGTTTTTTTCCTGTCAGTTTAAAAGTGCTGTAAAGTAACTGAAAACATTTTTCTTTCTGTGGAGAAATTGTATTTATGTTACTTTTGTGGGACTGGCATAGTGCTTTAAAGTGCTTTTTACTTTGTCTGTCAGAAAAGTAACTTCTGTGAATTGGTAGAGTTTATCAGCAATTGCTGCTTGGCTTCCCCAGGAAAGAGGCACCATTTTTAATGTGACCATGGAACAGATTACCGGCACCAAGGTCAGTCCTTCTTCCAGTGACAGAAAGAAAAAATTAAGCAAACAGCCATTGCTACTGCAGCAGACTAGCTATTTGCCTCAGCCATGGATGGGTGACTCTGCTGTGGCCATTTCTTGTACCTCAGACCACTCATTTTTTACCCCAGATCCCTCTGGAGTAGCACCTAATAGCCACTATGGATAGAGGGTTAGCCATGTCCTCTGCGGATATTGGGATCCCGCTCAATGGGGTAGGGAGAGCCATTCTTGCTGGTCCTGAGACAGAGAACAGGGAAGGTTTCCCTGTTGTGTCAGAATGTTGTGCCCATCCCTGGGGAAGCTGCTGCTGCCATTAGTAACATGCCTTTCCCCATTTTCCTGTCCAAAAGAAACAGAAAACCAAGCATGTATCTGTTCTTCCTCAGTTTTCTTTGAATAGGAGTAATTTACCTGATCTGGCTCAGGGTTTAAATCAGGTTATTGATTCTTCTTGTAAAGTAGTTTCTGGAAAAATAAAGAGGGATTTCTCAGTTTCTGGAGAGATTAAAGATTCTGAATCTGAACAGGCAGATGCAGGGATGGAAGCAACGTTTTTTCTCAGATTCCTAATTCAGACTCAGAGGAGAACCTAGCTTCTGATTCCGGAGGTTTCTCTTTCTCTGAGAGTATTTCTGGATTGTGCCAGTGTTTTCAGTGGGAGAATGAGGTTTCTCAGTCCCTCAGAAAATACTACGTGTTGTCACAGAAGGATTTTGCAGATCCTACACCCATTCCTCCTGTTATGTGTGTGCTGCTGCCTGTAATTTTCCTGATAGTCAACCAGCTGCCATAAAAAGGCAGAAAGGATGTGTAAAGTTCCTTAGTCTTGTAAATGTTATACACTATTCCCAAACCTGAGCCAGCAGCTATAACTTTAGTTGATCCCACTGCTGCTAAGCACTTAGTTAATTTCAATACTACTCTGTCTGATATGGATGGGACAATTATAAATAGGTAGGAGATGAAAAGTATATACTTCAACTTTGATTTTCAGAATTTTGAATTGTCAGGCTCATATGTTAGTTTGTTCTGAAAAATTGTGAAAGTATGAGGAATGTTGTATCTGCAGTTTCTTCATGTGATGAAAAATCTGCTTTAAATAACTTAGTTTCTTCTATTGCACCCACTCACTACTCACTGTTTACATTGTGCATATGACTCTGTTGATACTTCTTCCAGGGCTATAGCTATTGGTACTGTTTTGAGGATGTTTGCAAGGCTACATTCCCTTCCAAATAATGTTAAAAAATTAGATTCTAAATTCTCCCTTGGATAGACATTTAATGTTTGGTCCCTGTGCTGCAGAGGTGATCAAAGCATGTGACGAAAGGGACAAGCTGATCCAGAGAATCTCTAAGATTTTTCATTCCTCCTTTTCCAAACTTTTCAAGGGATTTTCTATGCCCTCATCCAATTTTGTCAAAAACCAAAGCAAACAGTCTATACAAAGTACAAGTAAACAGACATTTAAGAAGAAATGACAAGGGGGTCCCAAAAAGAACTCTCAAACTTCCAAAAACCAAGGACAGTCCAAAATGTCAGAATAACTATTCAAGAGACCTTGTGACCCCCTCCCACCCTGGCGCCTTTTTTATTTTTTAGAAAGTCTGAATCTACATCTTTGTGTTTGGCACCAGATTGTTTCAGACAAATAGGCTCTGAAAACCATTTATCAAGGTTACAAATGGCAATAGAAGAAAATTCTTCCTTTCCAGGGAGTCATTCCTTATCCTTCACATGAACCTCTTGTTACCACCAGTTCTTAATTACATGCTCTCCCAAGCAGTGATAGAACCTGTTCCTCCTTCCCAGCAACATAACCAGTACCCATTCAGGGCTAGTTGTTCTCTAGTTCTACAATGTTTGTGTAAGTTACTGTCCTATGGCCTTTCTTATTTCTCTGTCATGGTTCACTTATTGTCGATTTCAGCATGCCTGCCAGTGGATCTTACTCTTTCAATGCAGTCTCATGTCAAAATATTCTTAAAATGGAGTTTGCATAAGAGGCCTCTAAAAAAAACGGGGATATTAATTTAGCGTTGGAGAAGCTAACACGTACTCCATTTGAACTGGATAAGCTGGATGACTTGAGGTTCTTAACATGGAAAACAGTTTTAATGATTCCTCTGACCTCTGCAAGAAGGGTATGTGAGCTGCAAGCTCTTATGGTGAATCAGCCCTACCTCATTTTCCACAGAGACAATGTTTCTTTTAGAACTAATCCTACTTTTATGCCTAAAGCATTATCTGAGTTTACTTTAAACAAAACTATCCATCTCCCTGTTTTCTTTTCTGAACCTAAAAGTAAGAGAAAAAGGATAATTCATAGTTTGGATGTCCACAGACAACTTGGGTACTATCTTGAAAGAACTAAATCTTTCATATCTTCAGATCAATTGTTCATTTCTTGTGAAAGTAAGAAATAAAACCTGTGTCAAAACATACTATTTCCAAATGATTGTCTAAGGCTATTACGTTTTGTTATGCTCACCGTAACAAATTATTCCAGGTGGGGTCAAGGCCCACTCTACCAGGGTCTTATCTTCATGTATGGCTTTTTTGGAGGGATTGGATTCAAGAAGTATTCTAGAAACTGCTGCTTGGTCCTCTGTACATACTTTTACAAAGTACTATCAGCTTGATTCCTTCTCTTGGTCCAGATCAAGCTTTGCTAGGACCATTCTCCAGGGTCTCCTGGACTCTTCTCCTTCCACCTCACAAATGTAGTTAGCTAAGATAATCTACCCATATAGCTAAGATTACTACAGCAGTGATCAATATAAAGAATACAGTACAGTTGTCTAAGTTAAACTTACAATGACAGTAGATGTTTGAATGATCACTGCTGCAGGAACCTCTCCCTTCCTCCATCCTCCTCATTTCTTGGTGTGTTATTTATGCCAGGGTGTTGATATTTATTTTTTGTTATTCTTAGCTTCATCCTTGCAGGGCTCAGCCTCCTTCTTTCTGCTGTCAGGGAAGCTGTAAAGGACTTTGAGCCCAAACTTGTCTTTTAGTCAACTCACCTCAAGTTGCCTAACAGTTTGGGTGAGTGGAAGGTGCACTTAAACTTTGGGAGCTGGCTGGATGTTATATCCTTGGCAGGATATAACCCATATAGTTAAGTCTACTGCAGCATTGATCATTCAAACATTTACCATTATGGTAAGTTTAACTTCCACAACTGCACTTTCTCTCCACTCATGAGAATGGTTAAGGGAAATTACCATAAACTTCCAGACAGGATGGATTTATTCACACAGGACAAGGGATCTCTGACTCATCTTAATTTACAGAAAGCTTGCTAGACTCCACAGATGATAGAACTTTGATCCCCCTTAGGTAGTTTTTTATGAAAACATGGGACAGGTATTAAAGGATGTTAGGAAACCTGATACTAGAAAATCCTATTTAGCGAAGTGGAATAGGTTTTCTAGTTGGTGCACAAGATGAATCTGGACCCATTCAAGGCTGAAGCTCTTTAGGTTCTCCACTATCTTTGTGAATTACTCAAATCAGGTCTTACCTATTCATCAATTAAAATTCATCTTTTGGCCATTTCTGTTTGTTTGACCTTTGATCTCCCCTTTCTTCCTTGTCTCAGATGAAACAATTTTTGAAAGGGGTACTGCACATCCATCCACCTAGAAAAATGGTGACTTCTCCTTGGGATCTTAACTTTGTCTTAAACAAACTTGCTCTTTTGCATTTTGAACCAGCTCATCAGGCTGAATTAAAGTTCTTGACAAGAAAAACAGTTTTGCTTACTGCTCTAACTTTGGCTAAGAAGGTACCTGAGTTGCAAGCTCTCATGGTGACATGACCTTATCTTACCTTTCATAAGGACTGGCTAACCCTAACAACTAATCCTTACGTCATGCCTAATGTAGTTCCTAAATTCACTTTATCACTCTATTGATATCCCTATATTCTTTCTTGAACCAATAGTTAGGGGAGAGAGTCATCTATACTCTAAATATCCACAGGCAACTCAGATACTACATTGACAGGGAAAGGACTTTAGAGCATCTGATCAGCTCCTTGTTTCTTTTGAAGGTAAGAAGAAAGGACAGCTAGTGCCAAAATGGACAATTTCCAAGTTTTTAAAATCCAATCGTTCAAAAACAAATGGGGTATATGTATAAATGTGGGAAATGCAAGTATTGTTCATATATTTTGGACACAAACGAAACCATAATTAATGGTTTTAAAGTAAAGATTATTGGTAGATTTGGTTGTAACTCTGACAGGGTGGTCTATTGCACTGTTTGTTTACAATGTGCATATTTTTACATCGGAAAAAACAAACGTAAATTGAAACAGTGCATAGGTGAACACATTAGAAATATCAGAGACCAGAATGATTTCAACGCTCTATCAAAACATATCATGGCTAATGGTGGACACGAGTTTAAATTTATTGCTACTGTTCATATATCTGTAAGGGGAGGGACATGGCCAGTTCTTTTGGAGCAAGTCAAACTAGCATTGCAGCTCCATTTTAATGATAGGTTTTGGCCTGGTTTAAATGAAACTGTGTCCATTAGTAGCATTCTTAAACTAAAGGTTCTCATCAGATAGCTTTTTAGTAGTAAAACCATGTGGATTTAGTATCCAAGTTTGTCATTTATGTATTTTCTTTCACCTTTGTATTGTGAGAAGTTATTTCCCGATTAAGTTGTGACATTTTTTATTCTGCGGGTGTGCTGAGAGATAACTGGTTGATGGAATTTGTAGTTTACTGACGTATGTAGGGTGTTTTTTATTCTAATTTCTATTTAAATGGTTGTTTAAATTTTATGTGTATCTGATGAAGTTCCTTAATAATTTTTTATTGTGTCAGAATAAAAGCGCTCATCTGTGGATTTTATTAAACTGTTTGAAGATGGAAAAACCTGTGGGTTTTATTATACTGCTTGGACTTGGTTGCCTCCCTGTGTGTTTGTTTGGTCTACTCAGTTTGTCTCCTGTTTTCCGTTTTGGATTTTGCTGTTCAAGATATTGAACAGCAAAATGAATGTAAGGGGACAAATTATGATCTGATGTCATTTTCATTCGTTCCTCAATGAATGGGTTCAGATCCGATCATCAGATCCAACTTTGCCACATTTCTCTAGATTCTAGGATCTGACTCTTGAGCTCCTCCCTTTACCCACAGTGCCCCTGACTACTGTATTACCTCAGATCTTGTTTGCTGCTCTACGATTTGGTCAGGATTGTGTTCTCTCAAGCTCATTTTGGGTGTATTGAGTTAAAAACTTTATACATTATTCTCTTTTAACCTTTTTTCTATTATTTTTTTATAACTTTTTATAGTATCTACCTTACCCTCTAACTAGTTTAGCTTTTTTACCAAATTTATTTTAGTGTTCTTCGTTACCATTGTTGGTAGCTTTTCTTCTTTCTCTTTACCTCACTGTGAGGTATTTAGAAGTACCATTGCTGGTACAACCTTGTTAGTTTATTGCTAAAATTTAAAAAAAAAGCTTTATTTATCTATACCTTGTCTGTTTTTTGCCACTTGGCTTTCTCGCACAGTATGGCTGAAAAGCAGACTGGCTTTAAAAAGTGCACTTCCTGTGGGCATATGATACCAAACTCTGATGCCCATGGGGAGTGTGTCTATTATTTAGGCCCTTCACACCTGGACACCTCTTGCACTTTTTGTACTGGCTTCAATGCCAGAGCCATTAGCAATAGAAGGAACAAACTGGTACTCAAGGGCCTTATTCCTGCTTCTACTTCTTCTTCCAGAACATCTACATCAGGGGCTCAAACCCCTTCTTATAAATCTAAGGAGTCAGTGGAGCACAGAAAACGCTCTCCTACAAGGTCCCCCAAGTCTGCTTCAGATTCAGAACTGCCAATCAAAATTTCTAAAAACCTTTGATCCAAAGCCCTAAGATCTGATGCTGCAGCTTTGAAATCTCCTTGGCTCTGAAGCCCTCAATTTGAGCCAGTGTCCCCTAGATTGAGGTCTCCTTTACTTCAGAAGACTCCAAAGAAATCTTCTAGACCTTCTTCCATTTCCTATTCCATCAGGTCTTCCTAAAGTCTTTCTGAAGCAGAGGCGGCTAGGATGATGAGAAAATTTCTCAGAGCACAGATCCAGATGGGAGTCTTACTGGCTCCATCTCCCTTCGGATCCGTGAGCCTCAAACCTTCCTCTCATACAGTCATTACTCTTTCTCTGATCTGACCTTCTGTTTCAGAGATCTCAGATCTGAGATCCCCAAGAGTTGAACCATTGGACCCGAAGTTACCTCTGTCTTCGACTCCAACCTCTTCCCTGATCTGTTCGGCCCCCACTCCCCTGGAGTAGGATGTGTCTCAGAGCCAAATCATTGCTGTTGGCTCTAATAGGATGACTTTGACTCCAAAGCTTTCAGAGCTGTGGCTTCCCCTCAGTGTCTCAGCACTAGACAGCTTGGCTCTGACTCCTCCCTCAGAGTAGAGGGTTAGGGAAGGCCCTGGATCATCTGTGCCAAGAGTTTTGGCATTGGTCAGATTGTCTTCGGTTTCTCCTGGTCCCTCTGCCTTCGAGCTGGTGGAGAAGGTTTTCTCTCACCTGAGAGCAGTCTCTACTCTTACATCTTCAGATCCAATCCCTTTTCCCTCTCTGGATCCTGTGTCTGAGTTTCTCATCCTATTCCTTAGGGGCAGCCAGCCCATATGAGTTTCCAGGCAGTTCCATTTAGGGAACTGCCTGCCTCTTTGAATACTTCTCCAGAACACCCTACTGAAAAGGTCCTCCGAAAGGGGTTATGCAGAAAGAGGCCTTTGGATTCCACACAGGAATCCCTTACAGAAAATACCAATTTCGATGAAGGGGAAGGATCCCTTAGATCTCCAACTGATGATGTCTCCTTGGGATGCATTTTTAGGAATCCTACACCAGAAAGGTAGTTGTTCATCCCAACCCCCTTCCCAGTAGGAATCAGTGTTCCTTGAAGCCTTCATGTCTGGCCCATCTATGCCTTGGGTTACCCGCAGTAGATCAGCTTATAGAGCTTGTCTCCCACCAGGCATGGAAGGAACCTAATACTGTAGAACCAATCCCTAGATGCCCTGATAAGATTTTGAGTGCTCCTGAAAACAGGCAATATTGGACTAAAGGGATCCCTGTGGAGACCATGGTTGTTGCAGTAGCCACCAAAAAGAAGCTAGTCAAGCAGAGCTCCACTGTTTGTCCTCCTAATAGAGAGTCTAGGGTGTTGGACAGGTATGGGAAGTGAGTTTATGCCTCATCAACCTTTGCTTTACAGTCGTTGAACTACCTGGCACACTTCACTAGGTTACAGAGGGACTTAGTTAAGGAACTCTCTAACTCTACTCCTGGGTCCATGTCAGCAGAGGAACAAAAGTCTTTTTCCTTATGACTGGCCACACTACAGTCAATATCAAATGTATCCATGAGGCAAGTCTCACATGCAGCTAACGTTTCCTCACTGGCCACCGGTTCAAGTGTAGCTATTAGGAGACATGACTGGATGCAGTTGTGCAATTTTGCAGAGCCCTTTAAAGCATCATTCATCAATGTTTTCTTTGATGGATCTTCTTTGTTTGGGCTAACCATTAAAATGACACTTTCCCACAGTGAGCAAGACGGAAGGACCTTGTCTGCCATGGGAATACATTTTTCTACCCCACAGAGACTTTTTCTAGGAACCAGTGTGGTGGTAAAAACATGTGGCTCCAGAAGTCTCAAAGATCTTTTCAAGAATCACGTGGAGATTTTTCTCCCAGAGGCAGAGGGGGGAATAATTATAATGGAAGATACCACCGAAGTGGTAGAGGGGGTCTGCAAAACCAAGGGTCTCCAGATTTATTCTTGGACAGACCCTTTCAGCACCCCTGAAAGGTTGCCTGACAATTCTTCTCTGGAAGCAGTCAGGGGGTCCTTGAGCCTAAATGCCTGGACAGTCATCACAGAAGATTCATAGGTGCAAAGGATTATATCCAGAGGATATTTTCTTCCCTTTTTATAAGTTCCCCCAATGAAAAGAAAATGTCTCCTTGATGTGCCACTCAATCAGTGGGAGTTAGCAGCTCTAGAGGTTCAAAAGCTGCTAGACAAAAGAGTCATCCAAGAGGTCCCTCCAGACCAAAGAGGATCTGGAATTTACTCAAGGTTCTTTTTAGTGCCAAAGAAAACAGGACCTGAGACCCATCCTGGATCGGGTCTATATTAGAACATCGAAGTTTCAAAACTTTGAATGTTCTAATATCGACCCCTATTCAGTGAAAACTGAAAATATCAAAGCAACAGAAAAAAAATTTTTTTTCCTAGGGAAAGAATTTGGTTGTCCGTTTCTTTTGCTTCGGTATTTTCAGTGCTGTGGTAGAAAGTTACAGGTCGGGTTCCGGAAAGTGAGCGATTGAGTGCGGGTTAGGTTAGTTAGGGTTAGGGTGCTGGTTAGGTATGTGTGCGATTGTGTGGACGTGAGGGTTAGGGCGGGGTAGGTGAGTTAGGGTTAGGATGTGGGTGAGGTGAGTGTGCGATAATGACGGACCTTAGGGTTAGGGTTTGGGTTAAGGTAAGTGGATAGTTAGTGGTGTGTGTATAGTTTAATGTAGGGTTAGGTGTAAGATTTTAGGTTTATGTGTATGGATTGCTGTTTGTTTGGTGTGCTTGTGTTGTGTGTATGTGTTTTGGAACAGCAGATTGTTTCCCTAGGAAAAAATTTGCTGTTCTGTATGTTCGATGTTTTCAGCTTTCGCTGAATAGGGGTCGATATTAGAACATTCGAAGTTTTGAAACTTTGATATTCTAATATAGACCCCTTGGATCTTAGTTATCTGAACCAGTTTATAAAGAGTTCCAAGTTCGAGATGGTCATGGTTCAGTCCATTCTGTCTTTCTTACACAAAGATGACTGGATGTGCTCCATAGATCTTCAGAATGTGATCTATCACATCAAAATGAACACATGCTCTTGAAGATACCTATGCTTCTGACTGTGAGATCAGAGCCCTTCCCTTTGGTCTCAGCACAACCCCTGGGGTGTTCACCATAGGTATGGTAGTGGTAGCAGCTCATCTAAGACTTCACGGATTTAGTGTTTCCTTATTTAGATAACTGGCTCCTCATTGCAACAAGCAGGCATCTCCTAAAAAAAAAAAAAAACAGGGATTGCTTACTTCAGTTGTCTCAATCAATGGGAATCACAATCAATATTTCAAAGGCTCACCTTCAAACAGTTAAAATCTTAGAGTTTATAGGTGCTCGCCTAGATACAGTCAATCGTCTCACTCTCTAACCACAAAACAGAGCTCTTGTTTTGAGGTTGCATGTCATCCAAGTTCTTTCTCACCCTTCTCCCCTAGCAAAACTGATTCTCAAAGCCCTAGGATAGGTGGCTGCAGTGATTACCTTGATACCTACTGCTCGCTTTCACATGCAAATCCTCTAATGGACTCTAGCAGTACAATGGTCCTTTCATCAACAGCCATTGCATCATCCTATAAAACTATCTCGGGTTTGCAAGGAATCCCTACTGTGGTGGATACAGTCAGAGGATGTTTGTCGAGGACGTCCCTTTATCCTTCCTCCCCCAAATGCCTTGTTGACCATGGATGCCTCCCAACTGGGGTGGGAGGGGGGCATTTCTTGGGATGGACTGTTAAAGGCACATGGTCCCCAGAAGAGACCAATTTGCATATAAATGTCTTAGAGATGAGAGCAGGCCTTTTATTGTTGCAGGCCCTTCAGAACTCTCTCCCTCTAGGGACAACTGCTATCCAATTGCACAATATGTCAGTAGTTTGGTATATCAGCAAACAAGGGAGAACCAGATCTTACCCCCATTGCTGAGAAGCAATGAGAGTTTGGCAGTGGACGATCTAACCGGTTTCTTGTGGCAACACATATACTGGAGAAATCCAACATTCTAGTAGACAAACTCAGCAGGGCTATCTTGATGCCTCACGAGTAGCCTCTCAATCAAACAGTGGCAAACATGATCTTCTACAAATGGGGTCAACTGTGCTGTGATCAATTTGTCTCTCCCCTCAACAACAAATGCAGCAGGTTCTTTGCCCTAATTCCCTCTCAGGGACCATCACTGAGAAATACTATATTCCATGTTTGGCCCTCCGGTCTCTTATATGCTTATCCTCCCTACCTTTAATCCCCAAATTCCTTCAGAAATCACTCCGATTGAAGAGCAACGTGATCCTCACTGCCCCCTTCTGGCCTTGGTAAGTGTGGTTCTCCTTTCTGTGGTCTCACCTACCGTGTCCTGCTTGGACACTGGATCCCAGTCCAGACCCCCTTTCATATCTGTCATGGTTGACTCATCCAGACATTGCAGGCCTCAGAATAACTCCATGGTTTCTCCATTTCCAGTGATGGCTAGACATTCCAAGCTTTCCTCTCCTGTTTGCCAAATTTTGTTTTCATCCCAGACGCTCTCTACAAGAAATATTTATAAAGGTAAATGGAAAAGGTTTTCTTTTTGGGCTAAGCAAAGAGATTTGGATCCTTTCACTGCTCCACATCCTGCTGTTTTAGAGTGTCTTGCCACTATTTTTCAAAATGGTGCAAGTTTCTTCACCATCAAAGTTCAGCTGGCAGCCATCTCTAACTACCATGTCAAAGACAATGCTTCCCCTTTAGCCTTATCTAAGTTATGTAAATAATTTCATAAATGTACCTTTTTACTTAGAACCTCCAATTAAGGAACCCACTCCTCCTTGGGATCTTACTGTTGTATTACAGAGTTTAGTACAATCACCATTTGAGTTTTTGGCTAAAGCAGATTTCAAATTTCTTTTTTGGAAAACAATCTTTTTGTGGCTATAACTTCAGTGAAGCGAATCTCTGAACTCCAAGCACTGTCTTCAAAACCACTTTATTTGATTTTCCATAAAGACAAGGTTTCCTTATGTACTAACCTTTCCTTTTTACCTAAAGTTGCCTCTGAAGCAAACATTAATCAAGTGATCAACCTACCTGTTTTCTTTCCTGTATTTGACAATAAAGGAGAATGCATGCTTCATCTTTTAGATGTACATAGGCAACTTCATTTTTATCTTCATAGGGCTAAGGAATTTGGAAGATATGACCAATTGTTTGTTTCCTTTTCCAGTAGGATCACCTGTCTCAAAAACAACACTTGGCAAACTGATAACAGATTGCAGTTCTTATGTTTACTCTTCTAGAAGCTTAACCTTACCAAGACAACCAAGAGCACACTCAATTAGGTCAATGGCTACGTCGGCTGCTTTTTGGGCCAGAGCCACTACTGATGATATTTGTGCAGCTGAGACATGGTCGGTCTAAGGCTATTACCTTTACTACTCATTACAAGCTGGGTATCATCTTCAGAAACAGAGCTGCATTTGGTTCTGTGGTTCTCTGAAATTTTCCATGAGGGCCACCCATTCATTGGGGAATGATTGAAAATTACATCATCAGATATAAACATTATGTACTCACCATAACTATGCATCTGTGTTCTCCATTTTTGTTCTTTCTCAACTTCCCCCTACCTTTTCCCTGGAGAGATCTGATGAAAATTAGTTGTTAGGAACCACAGTTCCTGTTTAAGCCCCTGTTCTATTTTTTCTCCTTTCTGTAGTATTATTACTATTTCTTATATTTGAAAAGTTGTATACTAGCAGTAAAACTGATCTGAGGTAATGCAGTGGTCAGGGGCATTATGGGTAAAGGGAGGAACTGAAGAGTTGGATCCTAGAATCTAGAGGAAATGTGTCTGAGCGAGATCTGAGGATCAGATCCAAACCCATTTGTTGAGAGGAATGAAAATGGACAACACAGATGCATAGTTAGGGTGAGTACATAACTTTTATTTTTCTCTCCTCAAATTTCTGATTCTGATAAGAGTTTTTCTTCTGATAGTGTCTGGAAATTATTCTCTTTTTCTGAAATCATATTCCGAATTAATTAGTTGTTTCAGTGCAACATAATGATCTTCCACTGTCTTTACAGAAATTGCAATTAGAATTTCCTGAAACTACTCTAGTTTCTCCAGTTCTTCCAACACTGAAGGATGTTATTTATTAACAGCCTGTAACTTGCCTGACAGCCAACTTGCTGCTCTAAAAAAAAAAAACAGATTGTAAAAAGTTCCTTAAATTTTTATTTTCTAATCCCAGATCAGATTCAGCAGTGTATTCCCTGGTAAACCCAGCTGCTGCTAAACATCTGGTTAGTGGCAGTCCTTCCCCTTCTGACAAGGATGTGAAAATCTTTGAAAGATTTGGGGAAAAAAGTGTTCTTCTGCAACACTTACTTTCAGAATTCTCAGTTTTCAAACTCACTTTAAAGGTTATGCTTACATCTTTTGAGAATATGAGGAATATTATGTCATATTTTCCCTCATTTAAGGAAAACCATCATTGTGTAATCTTATTGCTTCTGTGTTTCAAGTGGCTACACATGTTTTTGATATATGCTTAAGATTCAACTGATGCATTGTCCAGAGCTGTTGCTACTGGAACTGTTGTGTAGAGATTTGCTTGGTGTGCCCTCAGAATCTTTCTGATGATGTTAACGTTGATATTTTGAATTCTCCTTTAGACAGAGAGGTAATCTTTGGACCATCTACTGCAGAAGCCCTTAAAAAGTGTGATGAGAGACAGAGAGAGAAAGAGAGAGAGAGCGAGAGAAGCTGATGCAGTGAGTTTCTGAAATATTTTACCCTTCCTTCTTCAAATTTGTCAATGCTTTTACTGCTACAATCTGCAACATTTTGCTAAAAACAAAATAAGCAGACACAGCAATCTGCTGACAAGTCTTTTAAAAAGTAATGGTGGGGGGAGGCTGCAAAAAAGAGGAGGACCTCCTACAAGAATAAAGGATGGTCTAGCAAGTCTGAATGACTATTCTCAGAATCCCTCCCCCCTTCCCACTCTGGCAAGCTGTTAATTCTTCACAAAAATGTGAATCTCCATTTCTCTTTTTGGAAACAACCTCAGACAAATGGGCTCTGAGAGTGATTCATCAGTGATGCAGATGGAAATGGGAATCTCTTCCTCCTTTTCATGATATTCCTCCTCATCCATTTGATCAGACTTCTCTTTTCCCTCCTGTCCTTGAGCATTTGTTGTTCATCCTTATTGAGTAGGAGAAGACTTTTATTCAAGAATGTTTCTGGTGCCATAGAAAGAAGTTTAATAGAGACCAGTCCTAGAGCCTTCCTTTTCAAACGAGTTTGTAAAAGTTCCAAAGTTCAAAATAGTATCCCTTCATAACTTGTTACCTGTCATTTTCTAGTTTTCAGTGACTTTATATTTAAAATTTGTCTGTCATCACATTCCTATAGCACCAAGTTTCAAATGGTTCTCAAGATTTTCTGTGTCTGGATCACACTTTTGTTTTGCTGCATTATTAACAATAAGAGACTCCAGCAAGTATGGCAAGTGCACGGCCCTAAAATCCCAAATGTCCACGAAAAACAATAGGCCAGCACACATAGGCATAGGGTGCGTAAAAATAAATATATTTTATTTAAGCATGAATTAGGCAAAACAGACCGGCTTCAACTTTAATACTTTTCTTATTGGCCTTGCCAAGCATGTACTCACCAAGAACACCTTTTATTATCATGGGAAATGTTTTTGGCAGATTCAGGGTACGGCTATGGGGGCTTCTTTTGCCCCCAATATATGCTGACCTATTTATGGCCTATGTGGAAGAGCAGTTGATATATGATGTAACCCACAATCTATATCTTGGGGAAATTGATATGTGGAGACGCTACCTCGATGATTGCTGGATGGTTTGGAAAGCTGATGAGGGATATTTGTGTGAATTCATGCAATATATCAATGGCAACAAGTGGGGGATCCAGTTTATTGTTAACTACAATGTTGATCAAATTACTTTTTTGGATGTTCTCATCACAAGGAATTTGGACCACACTTTGGATACACAAGTTTTTCGCAAGTATCCACAATATAACTCATTATTACATGCCTCCAGCTTTCATCCACCCCATGTCACATGCAACATCCCAAAATCACAGTTTTTGTGTATAAGACATATTTGTTTCCATCCTGAGAAATATGATGATTATAAACTGGACCTTATCAACAGGTTAAAATCCCGGGGGAATAAAACTGGTACGATACTTTTAGCCAACAATTTGGCATTTTCTATCAATAGGAATGACCTTTTGGTAAATAGGGATAAACAGCAACCAGGACCATCTGAACTTCGATTAACTACTACCTTTGGACACACTACCAATGTTTTGTTAGACATTGTCAACAAACATTGGAACATATTGCTAGTGGATGACAGACTATCAGGTTTTCAAAATGATAGATGCCGTTTTTCCTGCCGTAGGGGTAAAACCATGGGATCTTATTTTAATCATTATAAACAGGGGTTCATTTTGGGGGGACCATCACAAACCACTCTAACTGGGGATTTGTTGCAGGAGTGTTATCCATGTGGTCATTGTGTTCATTGTGCCAGGGTGGCCAAGTCCAAACAGTTTACCAGTAAGAATACTGGGCTGGTTTTTGATATCAGGTTTCTGGCAAACTGTGGAACTGATTGGGTTATTTACCTGGGTACCTGTACATGTTCCGCTTATTATATAGGAAAACCTTCCCGGCCAGCAACGATAAGGATATCTGAACACTAGTGATATCAGATTAAAAAAAACTAGTAATGCATTATAGAAACATTCTCTGACCCACACTACAACATCTTTCAGGTTTACTATTATTAATAGGATAACTGGAGACCGGGCTAATAAAATTGGTTGGCATGATATATTGAACAAGAAAGAAAAAAGTGAATCATCAAGCTGGGGGTATTATTTCCCCCCGGTCTAAATGAGCATCTATAGCCAACCAATTAGGGGGACTTTTGTTGTATCATGTGATGATTTCTATTTATATTAGACTTGGCTTTATTGCCTGTGTCTTTACACTGAGGAAGGCTTAATAACTTTTGGGCCAAAACCAGTCTGTTTTGCCTAATTCATGTTTAAATAAAATATATTTATTTTTAGGCACCCCATGCCTATGTGTGCTGGTCTATTGTTTTTTCGTTGCTGCATTATTACCCTTTAGGTTATCCGTTGCTTTATAAAATGTCTAGTTCCAGTGTTAGCCTACTGCAGCCTGCAAGATATTTATAGTTTAACTTATTTATATAACATGCTTATCTTTGCGGAGTCTTTTTTCAAAGTGTCACAATTTTTTCACTTGGGTGAGAGATCTCCTTCAAAGACTGGGGTTTCAAGAGAACATCCAAATATCTTGCTTGACTCTTTCTCATATGATTGTTTTCCTAGGGTGTCTCCTAGAGTCTTAGTTCAAAGAGCTGTTGTTCCACAGGAAAAAAATAGATGTATATTTAGATCTGTTCTGGAGTTTCTTATTCAAACAAAAGTCTTAGCAAGAGAATTTTTCTGGATTCTAGGATTCATGGTATTCACGATTATCTTGATTCCTCTATCAAGACTACATGAGAAAATTTCCAGTGGTACTTTAAGTCAGTATGGCCCCAGCCTCTTCATCCTCTGTCATTCCAGACTGCTGTTTTAGCGTTTGTAAGAAGGGAACTTCTTGGGTGGAGAGAGACCAGTTTTATCTGAATACAGGCCTCCCATTTTCCCTTCCATCTCCAGCACAGTCTGTAAAAACAGATGCCTCACACTTTGCTTGGAGAGCAGTGCCAATGGAAATAAAAGTGCAGGGTCTTTGCAATAAAAAAGTTAGACCAAAATACATAAACGTAGAGAAATTGTCAGTCAGAAATGTTCTCAGCTCTCTCAGTCATCTGTAGTTCTCAGGACCATTACAAAGTTATTACAGAGAACACCAGAATAATGTGGAACATAAACAAACTGGTGGGAACGAGACTTTACCCTTTGTACAGACTAGCTATGGTAGCCTGGGAGATATCTTTCCAGCTCAGTCTCACTCTATAGGCATGTTATATCTCAGAAACAGGACAAAGCTTCACCATGGAAATTGAATTAGAGGGTCTTTCAGGAAATGATCCAACTGTGGGGAGCATGCCAGATACTTTTATTTGCCTCCAGTCACAACAATCAGTTGGTAAAAGTCTGGTCCAGGACTCTATATCTAAAGCTCCGGAAAACAGATACCTTTTCTTTGCCTTAGACAGGAATGTTATTGTATGCTTTTCTACCCTTTTCACTAATATACAGGGTCTTTCTGAAGATTCTGAAAGATGCTCCAAAGATTATTGTAGTGATTCCGTTCTTTGCCAGCAACCGTGGTTCTCCTTTTTTTTTGATAGTTACAGCAGGTTTTAAAGGACAAAAGAAAACATGCTATTAGGTTAACAACTGGAAAAGGGTTTCTAGGTAGTGTCAAGACAAGAACTAGGATGCTTTTAAGGCTAATGATTCTCTGATTCTATAATATTTATGTGAGTTATTATCCTGTGGCCTTTCTTACTCCTCCATCAAGGTGCTCTTTTTAGCCCTTTCAAATCATTTTGTTGTTCATGGTTTCACAGGTTTATACTAGGCTAATGACCACCAAGGTCTTTACAAGCCTAGCTGTACAATATAACCCAGCCCAGTTTTGTCCCTGAGTTCCTTGGACACTGATATGCTGGGTATGTTAGTAAGGAGGTAGCAAGGGGGAGGCTATTTTATCTGGAAATTAATTTACTTAAGTCAACCTCTGTCCAGCAAAGACATGGGGGCAGACTGGAGTTGGATTTACAATATCCCATCCAATGATCAAGATTTCATTTGAATAGGATCGGGGTGAACTCTGTTCCACATAGATGGGGAGCTTATTCCATACCACGGGATCCTTTGAGACACATATCAGGTTCTCCTGCATGTTCTGTTTATGTCGCAGACAAAGTTCAGATCCTTGGCTATAGTGTTTCTGGTGCTGTTTATTTTGTGGATGTGCAAGAGATACATTAGAACCAGATCTGATGATGACTTATATGTCAAGCACAGATATCCTGTCAGTAATCTGTAGAAGGCTTAGGGCCTTAAGGTGATCTGTGTAAGATAGAGTATTCATACCTTGGATTCTCCAGGTCTGGAACCTTTGCGGTTGTTCCTACTGTTGCTAGTGCTTGGTTGGGTACATGTCATAGAGGGTATTGTACTAATTGATGGATCTGATCAGCTCTGAGTAGAGTGGTACTATAACTTTCTTGGCCCTGGAAGCCATACCCTTGCTTATGAGTTGGGCGACATAGAATGATTTTCTAACTATCTAGGCTATGTTTTGTTTGAAGGCCAGATTACTGTCTACATATGTTGCCAGATCCCTAACTATTGGGTCTACTCTTAGGGGTGTTTTATTGATGAAGTAATTTGCTTGAGTGGACAATTTTCCAAAAAACACTATAATGCATTTCTTCACATTGAGTTTTAATCCTTGGATTTGGCACCAGTCATTTGTTTGTGTTAGACCCCTTTGTAAGATGTTGGTATTGTGGGTGGAATCTTTGATAGCTCCAATTTACAGTCATCTGCAAACTTGGTGAGCCAGAGGCTTTTGACATTAACTTTGACTTCTGAGAAGCAAATGCCAAACAGGAGCAGGATGAACATTGAACCATAATATACTCAACTAGTGACCGGTCTCCTCATCTCACCAGTCCTGACTTCTTGGGTCCTATCTGTGAGCCGGACAGCAATCCAATGAGTTATGAAGGGATTTATGCCTAGTTCAGAGAGTTTGTCAACAATGCCAGAGTGGGGTATCGTATTGAATGATTTGGCAGGGTCAAGGTAGATAGTATGCACCATTTCCCCCCCATCCATAGGCTTGATGACTTCTCAGAGAAGTCTACTAGGTTGAGTAGGCAAGACCTTCCCTTAACAAAGCCAAACTGGGATGGGTCCAGTGTCTGCAGGTTGCCAATATCCTTGTTGATTATTTCCACAATAACTCGTTCCATGGCTTTGCATATTAGACTCGTCAGACTGATGGGTCTCTAGTACACAAGTTCAGTTTATGGTCTACCCTTATGAAGAGGAATGACCTTTCTGGCCCTCCATTACCTGGAAACCTTTTTTGAGGTTGTAGTTGAACAGTGCCTTAAGTGGTCATGCTAGCGCATGTTTCAGGCTATTTAGGAGGCAACAGGGGATATTGTCAGGGCCCACTGAAGCAGTGCTTTTGGCCTTAGCGAGTGCTGCCAGGACCTGCTCCTTGTTGATAGATGGGGGATGTGATGCCTGTGCACTGGCCCAGCAATCAGGGAGCCTCAATCCTCACCACTAACAACAGTGAGGGGTGTCCACATAGGGGAGGATAACAAATACACACATAGTAAAGTACAATTTCCCTTACGAGCACACAGAGATCACAGTCAGTCTGGGGCTGGTTTCTGTCCAGATCCCCAATAAGACTCCCCACTGACACAGCTATAGGGTCCAGATCTCAGCCTAGTGGGCAAGCTAAAACCTCCAGCACCCTCTCTGTCTAACCAGTGCTTTGTGTCCCTGCCCAAGTAGCTGACACACACACACTTTGAGATATGAGTTATATACAAACTCACAGACACTCCTGGGGAAGGCTGGCACAGATTCTCTAGCTGTGCCCCCTTTTTGCCAGGCTATACAGTAATACCAGCTGCTACCACCCACTAATATCAGCTACTAAAAAGGCCATTAACAATGGGTGTCCAGTTATTACTTTGCAATATTATTATCCAAGTGGTAAGTGTGACTGAACGACAAGACTTATTTGGGGTGGCTTGGACAGTATCACTATATACATACAATGTACTCTAGAGCTTTAATTATCTCTCCACAAAACAGCCACAGTTGAAAGGTTTAAAAATCTTTAATAATAAATAATAAAAACACAAGACAATACTTCTTACTACACCATGCTAGTCAAGAGTTCAGAGATCATGGAGAAATACTTAAAATAATACAGTAGAAATGTTCTGACATCAATACCTGAAAAAAAAACTAATCTAATCTTCCTATTTCCTAGCTATATCTAAGAGAAAACACAGTTCTAAAATAAACTTACATATAGAGCATAGGCAGAGTGCTGGTGATGTTGGATGTTCTCAAGACAAATGCAAAATGCTCTGAGTCTCTCTGTCCTTAAATTGATAACACAGTACCACTGACTCATTTCAGATTACATCATTGTTTTCTGTTTCCCAGACTAACAGAAGCTCAGAGTGTAACAGCCCTTTTGATTTTGCAGCTGATGAGGAAGCCAGAGCAATTAGACATTATACATGCACATTCTAGCAATTAACTCTAGTGTCAAAACAAAAGCAAGAATTCCTTCATCCAGACATGTCAGCTCTGGGTTTTGTGATCAAACACTTATACAATGCTTGATTTATCAGCTTTCCTACAGCAGAGTGCACTGTTGTTACATTTTTGCAGCTCTACATTTACCACCATTTTCTTCCATTTAAGAGAACAAGCCTGCGGCTTATATTAATATTTACAAATGACAGAGTTATCTACAAATTTCTGTCTGGCTAGGCAGGCAGCCTTCACCTATCTTCACAGGAGATATACTAGAAGAGATTTCACAGGGGGTAGTGTGGGGGGAGCGGAAGAGTGAAGTTAGAGCTAACTTTATCAGCCAGTAGATAAGCTATCTCACCCTGAGCAATGAAGGTTATCTCATTTGCCACCAATTCAGCACACTGCTCATTGTTACCTTTAAGGTTCCAGACACTGCTGAAGAAGGCCTTGTGATTGTCCTTAGCCTGGGAGGCTATCCTGACCTCATAACTGGCCTTTCTGGATTTTATTAGACATCTTAGTTTCTTGTTTAGTTGAATCAGTGAGCTCTTTTCTGTATGAGAGTTGCTCTTTCTGATTTTGGCCACAACTTTTTTTCTTTTGCTGTATACGCTGTTAAGGTAAGAATTCCACCAGTGGGGTGTGTTTTTGGTGTTAGATCTGGGATTACTTCTGTTAAGTACAGCAACCAAAATGCAGCCATTTACATGTTTGTACAGGGACTCTATGAATAATTCTGCATAGGTAGCTGTGTTCTCAAAGGTTGGGGGAGCCATGAATTTTGGCAAACTATCATTTAATAGGATGTAGTTTACTTTAGAATCATTCCTAATAGTTATTGCTTTAGCAGAGTTTTCTAGGTTACTTTTTATTTTGAGAGTGATAACTTTATGGTCTGACTTCACCAATGAAACCCAATAAAAAAGTATCAGTCTGGCAACAAATCCGGTACAAGTATAAGAGCTGAAATATCACAACAAGAAAATAGTAACCAGAACCTTGAACAGTTAAAATGTAGTATAATAAAAACAATCTAAAACAATGAAACGCAAGTATAGACACACTTTCACCATAAGGTTTCCTCAGGCAGATAAATATGCAATTCTCACAACAGGATGTTAAATAACAGTGTTGAGCCAATCACATAACAGGAAACAGCAATTAATGAACTTGATTATGCAGTTGTCTTAAATAAGGTATAATCAAGTTCATTAATTGCTGTTTTCTGTTATGTGATTGGCTCAACACTGTTATTTAGCATCCTGCTGTGAGGAATGTATATTTTATCTGCCTAATAAAGCCTTATGGTGAAAGTGTTTCTGCACTTGCATTTTATTTTTTATATTGTTTTCATTAAACTACATTTTAACTGTTCATGGTTCTGGTTATTATTTTCTTGTTGTGATACTTTACCGATGAGAGCATCACAGGGTGAGGGTGCAACAATTTCTTATGTTGAGGAGTACTAGGAATACTAGGTTCAATATGTTTGATCTTCTGGCTGGAGTGCACAGTATCTGGTCCAGGGTGTTTGTATTGAAAAAGTCCAGGAAACATTGTACCTGTGAGTTACAGATAGTGTACATTTCCCAGTCTATAGAGGGGTAGTTAAAGCCTCCTATGAATAGGGTATTTGGTTGGATAGTGAGCACCTCTAGTAGGCCTAGGTAGGAGTTGTGAGCTTTGTGAGTCATAGATGGTGACCTGTAGCTGGCCAGGGCATGGTAAGGAACCTTGTCTATGGAGACTTGGATGTGGATGAACTTCAGGGCATCATCCTGTTTAACCAACTTGGAGTTGTATTTGTTGCTAACATAGATTAAGCCACCTCCACATTTAACCCCCGTGCTTCTGTTGGTCTAAATGTATGGAAGATACTGTAGCCTGGCACTGCTGGAGTATTCTACAGCTTTAACCTAAGTCTCAATAGCAGCAGAGATGTCTGCATTCTTCACAGCGAGGAGGGCATGTAGTGTGTGGAGTTTCTTGTCTACGCTCCTAGCATTGAGTAGTAACAACTTAAGGTTGCTTTTAGTTTTGTTTTGTTTTTTTTTGTTACATTGGTAGTTTTGTCTTACCAAGCCTTCTGGAAAACAGGTGGCTCCTCCTTGGGATCTTAACTTTGTTTTAAAAAAAAATAATTCTTGCTCTATTTGAACCAGCTCATTAGGCTGACCTGAGGTTCTTAACATGGAAAAAATGTTTTGCTGAATGCATTGACTTCTGCAAGAAAAGTATTTGAGTAGCGAATTCTTATGGTAGGTCTACCTTATCTGTCTCATTTTCCACAAAGTTAGCATTTCCTTAAGAGCAATTTTTCATTTATGCCTAATGTGGTGCAAAGTTTATTTTGAACCAAGCTATCCATCTTTCTTTCATCAACCCAGAAACTAAAAATGAGGTAGAAGGGATACTTCATACTCTGGATATTGACAACTCAGATACTATCTTGTCATAAATAAAACTTTCAGGAACTCTGATTAGAGATATTCATTTCTTGTAAAGGTAATAACAAGGGACAAACTGTGTTAAAGCAAATAGTTGTCTCATGCTCTTAAATTTTGTTATACCCACCACAGTAAGGCAATCCCAGGCAGAGTCAAAGCTCACTCTACCGTAGTCCTGGCTTCATCTGTATCTTTTTGGAAAATGTTGGATACTAGAAGTATCCTAAAAACAACAATGTGGTTCTCTGTACATAGCTCTGTAAAGCACCACACACTAGATTCCTTCTCCAGATTTAGGGCAGACTTTGCTAGGGGCCTCCTGGACCCTCATCCTTTCTCTTCCCAGTCAGTTTAAGCTGTGGTAGTCAACTCATATAGTTAAGGCTACTGCAACAGTGATCAAATCATAGACATAGTTCAGTTGTGTAAGTAAAAATTATTATAACAATAGACATTTGAATGATCATTGCTGCAGTAGACACTCCCTTCTTCCATCCCTATATTTTTATATGCTTTTGTAGAAAATGTGAGGATATTTTTATTTTCCTAGCACTGACCTCTTTCAGGTGATGCTGAAGGGCTTGGTGCTCAAACCACTCTTTTTCTTCAGCTCTGTTCAAGCTGATTAATAGTTTGGGTGTGTGGCAGGTGCCCTTAAGCTTTGGAAGCCATTTGGCTGTTATATCCTTAGCATGATGTAACCAGAATAGCTAAGGCTACTGCGGTAGTGATCATTCAAACATTTACTGTTATGGTAAGTTTACTTATACAGCTGTACTTTCTTGGTCTTATGGCCTCTTCAGCAGTCATGATTCAGTTGAATTTTTTCACATCAGCATCCTTCAGTGGCTTGTCAGAGTTCAATAGTTACAAAATTCAGATCAAATTGTGAAAGTATGAGGAATGTTGTATCTGCAGTTTCTTCATGTGATGAAAAATCTGCTTTAAGTAACTTAGTTTCTTCTATTGCACCCACTCACTACTCACTGTTTACATTGTGCATATGACTCTGTTGATACTTCTTCCAGGGCTATAGCTATTGGTACTGTTTTGAGGATGTTTGCATGGCTACATTCCCTTCCAAATAATGTTAAAAAATTAGATTCTAAATTCTCCCTTGGATAGACATTTAATGTTTGGTCCCTGCAGAGGTGATCAACGCATATGACGAATGGGGCAAGCTGATCCAAAATTTTCAAAGGATTTTCTATGTCCTCATCCAATTCTGGCAAATAACAAAGCAAACAGTCTATCTTCTTCTTTCTTTCTTTTTCTTCGGTTAGGGTCGCCACAGAGCGATCACCCTTGTCTGTCCAATGGCAGTGGAGTGGAGTTACGTGTCGAGTTGCCAGCCCGGGCGCCTAACCTTCCAGAGAAGGCACACTCACACTTTGATGTGTGGAGGAAACCGAGCACCCGGGAGGAAACCCACGCCACCACAGGAACAAAGCAAACAGTCTATACAAAGTACAAATAAATAGACATTTAAGAAGAAATGGCAAGGGGGTCCCAAAAAGAACTCTCAAACTTCCAAAAACCAAGGACAGTCCAAAATGTCTGAATGACTATTCAAGAGACCTTGTGACCCCCTCCTACCCTGGTGCCTTTTTATTTTTAGAAAGTCTGAATCTACATTTTTGTGTTTGACAACAGATTGTTTCAGACAAATAGGCTCTGAAAACCATTTATCAAGGTTACAGATGGCAATGGGAGAAAATTCTTCCTTTCCAGGGAGTCATTCGTTATCCTTCACACACACCTCTTGTTACCACCAGTTCTTAATTACATGCTGTCCCAAGCAGTGATAGAACCTGTTCCTCCTTCCCAGCAACATAACCAGTACCCATAGTTCTGCAATATTTGTGTAAGTTACTATCCTATGGCCTTTCTTATTTCTCTGTCATGGTTCACTTATTGTCGATTTCAGCATGCCTGCCAGTGGATCTTCTTCTTTCAATGCAGTCTCATGTCAAAATATTCTTAAATGGAGTTTGCATAAGAGGCCTCTAAGAAAACTAGGATCTTACTTTAGCGTTAGAGAAGCTAACACTTACTCCATTTGAACCAGATAAGCTGGTTGACCTGAGGTTCTTAAGATGGAAAACATTTTAATGATTCCTCTGACCTCTGCAAGAAGGGTATGTGAGTTGCAAGCTCTTATGGTGAATCAACCCTACCTCATTTTCCACAGAGACAGTGTGTCTTTGAGAACTAATCCTACTTTTATGCCTAAAGCGTTATCTGGGTTTACTTTAAACAAAACTATCCATCTCCCTGTTTTCTTTTCTGAACCTAAAAAGAAGAGAAAAAGGATAATTCATAGTTTGGATGTCCACAGACAACTTGGGTACTATCTTGAAAGAACTAAATCTTTCAGATTTTCAGATCAATTGTTCATTTCTTGTGAAAGTAAGAAATAAAACCTGTGTCAAAAAAGACTGTTTCCAAATGGTTGCCTAAGGCTATTATGTTTTGTTATGCTCACCGTAACAAAATTATTCCAGGTGGTGTCAAGGCCCACTGTACCAGGGTCTTATCTTCATGTATGGCTTTTTTGGAGGGATTGGATTCAAGAAGTATTCTAGAAACTGCTGCTTGGTCCTCTGTACATACTTTTACAAAGTACTATCAGCTTGATTCCTTCTCTTGGTCCAGATCAAGCTTTACTAGGACCATTCTCCAGGGTCTCCTGGACTCTTCTCCTTCCACCTCACAAATGTAGTTAGCTAAGGTAATCTACCCATATAGCTAAGATTACTACAGCAGTGATCAATATAAAGAATACAGTACAGTTGTCTAAGTTAAACTTACAATGACAGTAGATGTTCGAATGATCACTGCTGCAGGAACCTCTCTCTCCCTCCATCCTCCTTGTTTCTTGGTGTGTTTTTTTATGCCAGGGTGTTGACATTTATTTTTTGTTATTCCTAGCTTCATCCTTGCAGGGCTCAGCCTCCCTCTTTCTGCTGTCAGGGAAGCTCTAAAGGGGTTTGAGCCCAAACCTGTCTTTTAGTCAACACCTCAAGTTGCCTAACAGTTTGGGTGAGTGGAAGGTGCACTTAAACTTTGGAAGCTGGCTGGATGTTATATCTTTGGCAGGATATAACCCATATAGTTAAGTCTACTGAAGCATTGATCATTCATACATTTACCATTATGGTAAGTTTAACTTACACAACTGCACTTTCTCTCTACTCATGAGAATGGTTAAGGGAAATTACCACAATCTTCCAGACAGGAAGGATTTATTCACACAGGACAAGGGATCTCTGATTCATCTTAATATACACAAAGTTTGCTAGACTGCACAGATTATATAATTTTGATACCCCTTATGTACTTTTTATGAAAACATGGGACAGGTATTAAAGGATGTTAGGAAACCTGATACCAGAAAATCCTATTTAGCTAAGTGGAATAGATTTTCTAGTTGGTACACAAGATGAACCTGGACCCATTCAAGGCTGAAGATCTTTAGGTTCTCCAGTATCTTTGTGAATTACTCAAATCAGGTCTTTCCTATTCATCAATTAAAATTCATCTTTTGGCCATTTCTGTTTGTTTGACCTTTGATCTCCCCTTTCTTCCTTGTCTCAGGTGAAACCATTTTTGAAAGGGCTACTGCACATCCATCCACCTAGAAAACAGGTGACTTTCCTTGGGATCTTAACTTTGTCTTAAACAAACGTTCTCTCTTACATTTTGAACCAGCTCATCAGGCTGAATTAAAGTTCTTGACAACAGTTTTATTTACTGCTCTAACTATGGCTAAGAAGGTACCTGAGTTGCAAGTTCTCATGGTGACATGACCTTATCTTACCTTTCATAAGGACTGGCTAACCCTAACAACTAATCCTTACGTCATGCCTAATGTAGTTTCTAAATTCACTTTGTCACTCTATTTATATTCCTATATTCTTTCTTGAACCATTAAGTAGGGGAGAGGGTCATCTATACTCTAAATATCCACAGGCAACTCAGATACTACATTGACACTGAAAAGGTTTTTAGAGCATCTAATCAGCTCCTTGTTTCTTTTGAAGGTAAGAAGAAAGGACAGCTCGTGCCAAAACGGACAATTTCCTAGTTTTGAAAATCCAATCATTCAAAAACAAAAGGGGTATAAGTATAAATGTGGGAAATGCAAGTATTGTTTGTATATTTTGGACACAAAGTAAACCATAATCAATGGCTTTAAAGTGAAAATTTTTGGTATATTTAGTTGTAACTCTGAGAGGGTGGTCTATTGCACTGTTTGTTTACAATGTGCATGTTTTTACATAGGAAAAAACAAACATAAATTGAAACAGTGCATAGGTGAACATATTAGAAATATCAGAGACCAGAATGATTTCAACGCTCTAGCAAAGCATATCATGGATAATGGTGGACACGATATTAAATTTTGTTGCACTTGATACTGTTCATACATCTATAAGGAGAGGGGCATGGCCAATTCTTTTGGAGCAGGTCAAACTAGCATGGCAGCTCCAGTTAAATTATAGGTTTTGGCCTGGTTTAAATGAAACTGTGTCCATCAGTAGCATTCTTTAACTAAAGGTTCTCATCAGATAGCTTTTTAGTAATACAACCATGTGGATTTAGTATCCAAGTTTGTCATTTATGTATTTTCTTTCACCTTTGTATTGTGAGAAGTTATTTTCCAGCGTTTCCCATTAAGTTGTGTGACGTTTTTTATTCTGGGGGTTTGTAGGGTATGCTGAGAGATTACTGGTTGATGGAATTTGTAGTTTACCGATGTATGTAGGGTGTTTTTTATTTTAATTTCTATTTAAATGGTTGTTTAAATTTTATGTGTCTCTGATGAAGTTCCTTAATAATTTTTTATTGTGTCGGAATAAAAGCGCTCATCTGTGGATTTTATTAAACTGTTTGAAGTTGGAAAACCTGTGGGTTTTATTATACTGCTTGGACTTGGTTGCCTGCCTGTGTGTTTGTTTGGTCTACTCAGTTTGTCTCCTGTTTTCCGTTTTTGGATTTTGCTGTTCAAGATATTGAACAGCAAAATGAATGTAAGGGGACAAATTATGATCTGATGTCATCATTTTCATTAGTTCCTCAATGAATGGGTTCAGATCCGATCATCAGATTCAACTTTGCTACATTTCTCTAGATTTTAGGATCTGACTCTTGAGCTCCTACCTTTACCCACAGTGCCCATGACCACTGTTTTACCTCAGATCTTGTTTGCTGCTCTACAATTTGGTCGGGATTGTGTTCTCTCAAGCTCATTTTGGGTGTATTGAGTTAAAAACTTTATACATTATTCTCTTTTTACCTTTAGTCTATTTTATTTTATAACTTTTTATAGTATCTCCCTTACCCTCTTGTTTAGCTTTTTACCAAATTCATTTTGGTATTCTTTGTTACCACTGTTGGTAACCTTTCTTTTTTCTCTTTACCTCACTGTGAGGTATTTAGAAGCACCATTGCTGGTACAACCACTTTAATTTTTCACTAAAATTAAAAAAAAAGCTTTATCTACACCTTGAATGTTTTTTGCTTTCTCACACAGTATGGCTGAAAAGCTGACTGGCTTTAAAACGTTCACTTTCTGTTGGCATAAGGTACCAAACTCTGATGCCCATGGGAGTGTCTATTGTTTAGGCCCTTCACACCTGGACACCTCTTGCACTATTTGTGCTGGTTTCAATGCCAGAGCCATTAGCAATAGAAGGAACAAACTGGTACTTAAGGGCCTTATTCCTGCTTCTGCTTCTTCTTCCAGAACATCTACATCAGGGGCTCAAAACCCCTCTTATAAATCTAGGGAGTCAGTGGAGCACAGAAAACGCTCTCCTACAAGGTCCCCCAAGTCTGCTTCAGATTCAGAACTGCCAATCAAAATTTCTAAAAGCTCAGATCCAAAGCTCTAAGATCTGATGCTGCAGCTTTGAAATCTCCTTGGCTCTGAAGCCCACAATTCTACTCAGAGCCTGTGTCCCCGAGATTGAGGTCTCCTTTTCTTCAGAAGACTCCAAAGAAATCTTCCATACCTTCTTCCATTTCCTTTTTCATCAGGTCTTCCTGAAGCAGAGGTGGCTAGGATGATGAGAAAATTTCTCAGAACACAGTTCCAGATGGGGTTTTTACTGGCTCCATCTGCCATCGGATCCATGAGCCTCAAACCTTCCTCTCATACAGCCATTACTCCTTCTCTGATCTGACCTTCTGTTTTGGAGATCTCAGACCCAAGATCCCCAAGAGTTAAACCATCGGACCTGAAGTTACCTCTGTCTTCGACTCCGACTTCTTCCCTGATCTATTTGGCCCCCACTCCCCTGGAGTAGGATGTGTCTCGGAGCCGAAGCATCGCTGTTGGCTCTAAGGGAATGACTTCGACTCCAAAGCTTTCAGAGCTGTTGCTTCCCCTCAGGGTCTCGGCACTAGACAGCTTGGCTTTGACTCCTCCCTCAGAGTGGAGGGTCAGGGAAGGCCCTGGATCATCTGTGCTGAGAGCTTTGGCTTTGGTCGGGTTGTCCTCGGTTTCTCCTGGTCCCTCTGCCTTTGAGGTGGTGGAGAGAAGTTTTCTCTCACCTGAGAGCAGTTTCTATGCTTACATCTTCAGATTGAATCCCTGTTCCCTCTCTGGATCCTGTGTCTGAGTCTACTCATCCTAATCCTTAGGGACAGCCAGCCCATATGAGCTTCCATCCATTTAGGGAACTGCCCGCCTCTTTGAATACCTCTCCAGAACACCCTACTGAAGAGGTCCTCTGAAAGAGGTCATGCAAAAAGAGGCATTTGGATTCCCCACAGGAATCCTTTACAGAAAATACTGATTTTGATGAAGGGGACAGATCCCTTAGATGTTCTTCGTGTTTCACTGTTGCAGTCATTACATTTGGGTAATCCTGCTGGCAGGTTGCCCTCAGTCAGCCTGAATTCCAAAGTCTTGGGTCCTGCGTCAGCTGCTGTCCCTCCTTCCCTGACGTCAGGTCATCAGGGGTATTAAAGATGCAGCCAACGCCATTTTCTTTAGTCTTTCTTGCCATGCGGTGCCCGAAGCAGAAGCAGTTCACAAGTGCCGGTCGGCCGACTCCTGAGATTTTCGTGTTCGAGTTTCAGATCTGAAGTCTTCAATTAAGCTAAGTACCCCGTTGGGGAAACTTTTTCTTGCTCCAGACCAATGTCAGAAAACGTTAATTGTATTTCTTGTGGAAAGCAAATACCTCATAAGGACTTTCATTATTACTGTATTCCTTGCCTAGACCCTGATCACAACATTGCTGGTTGTCGGTTTTGTGCTAGATTTAACCAACGCACTATTAAGTGTCGGTATGATTTTGCTTTAAACTATTTTGGACACCGGTTTAATTATCCAGAAATGTCGGATAGCCATCCGACTACCGGAGTTCACAAAAAAATGCAAAGAAAAGGAGAAAGATAGACAACCGAGGCCCAAAACAGACGACGAAGCTCCTCCTAAGCCAGTCGCCAGTTCGCTGGTTCTCAGTGAGGCGCTTTCACAGCCCCTGATGCCCGCTACTTTAGAGTCGCAGCCTGCTACCTACACCCATGTGGAGTCGGCCATGCTGCTGGAAACTCAAGGTATTGGAGCCTCGGATACTATTCCTTCAGATGGGTCCGGAGCCACTGAGCAGGCACCGGCTTCTGAGGGTGTATTCAGACCTAAACATCTTTACATTAAGCCAACCTCAGCTTCAAAGGCAAAGACTAAAGCACCTTCTAAAGCAAAGAAACAAACTCAAGAGCCACGTGGACAGGCATCTATGCCCAAAAACAGATGCTCAAAATGGCCGAAGACTTAATTACCTTGATCAAGGGTTCCCATCCCCCTCCTGATAAGAGGCCTAGGCAAGATACTGACTATGAATCTTCAGATCAGGTCTCTATTTCTTCTGATTCCTCTTCTGATCAGGATTATTCTCTTCCCCCCTATGAGGATTCTGATGCTGAAGAATCTATACCTTCAGCTTCTTCTCCAGAGGACTATTCTTTTGGGGAAAGCTTGCATACCATGAGGGAGCATTTCCACTGGGAGAGCCAAGATTTTTCTGAATCTAAAAAGAGGCTCAGGGATTTCCTTTTACTACCTCAACACAGACCACTAGCCATTCCACCTGTGTTAGATATTGTAGATGATGTGTTTTTGGAGTCTAGTCTTACCCCTGACTCCTTACCTCCAGCTCCTGTTAAGCCTGACAGATATTACAGGGTTCCTGACACTCATAAATTTCTTTTTAAAAAAACCTGCTGCAGACCCAGAAACTATTTCACAGGGTCCCAAAGGAGTTAAGGCTTCCACTGCAAAAAACCCTACCCCATCTGACAGAGATTCTAGGGCACTGGATAGATGGGGAAAAAAGGTTTACACATCTGATACCTTGGCTATAAGGGCCTTAAACTGTCAGTTTCATATGCTCAAATATCAGCAACATGTCATGGCATTGCTTAAACAGAAAATGTTATTAAACTCTGAATGTGCAGAAAACAAGGAAATGCAGGATTTATTGCATGTAGCTGAACAAATTGGAAAGCATACTTTGCAATGTGGTTTTGATTCTTTGGAGGCCTCCTGCAGGGCCGCAGTTACGGGTTCTCTAATTAGGAGGCATGCTTGGTTAAAGAAACAAAATCTGCCTGATCATGTCAAAGTTAAATTATTAGATGCACCTTTACAGCATGATACTTTATTCGGTGTTAAGGCAGAGGAGGTGTTAAAGAAAATGGAGGACAAGGCTAAATCTATTCAAACTGTCAAAGATATTTTAGAAGTACAGCCACCTAGGTTTAGTAGACACTGGCTTACAAAGAACTGGTCCTTTCCTGTGTTAGACAGACCTCAAAGGGGCAGATCCCAGGCGCAAGGTTCCTACAGGTCAAAGCAATGGGGTGCTTCTACCTCCAAAGTTGGAGAATACAAATCACAACCATACAGGAAACAGTCCCAATGACTCCCCCCTGCCTGCACCAAGCACTTATCTCATGGCAGCACCCTTAGGGGGAAAATTAGCACTTTTTTCTCAAAATTGGAGCATTATAACCCAGGACAAGTGGGTTCTAAATATCGTGTCACAAGGGTACAAATTCCATTTCCATACCCTGCCAAAGGCAAATGGCTGGCCAGATCTGCCAAAAAATCAATGGGCAGAGGCACAAAAAAAAGTCTCATCCCTCATGGACATGGGGGCCATTCAACAAGTACCAGAGCAAGAGCAAGGACAAGGATTTTACTCAAGACTGTTCCTGGTACCCAGAAAGGACAAGACCTGGAGACCAGTACTGGACCTATCTATTCTGAACACATTCCTGGATATACCAAAGTTCAAGATGATGACTTTGCAGCAGCTTCTGCCCATGCTGGGCAAGAACGCTTGGCTGGTGAATCTAGACCTAAAAGAGGCATACCTGTATGTCCCAATCAGACAGTTATGGAGAAGATACCTCAGATTCAAGGCTGGCTCAATGCATTACCAATTCTGTGCACTGCCCTTTGGCTTATCTACTGCGCTCAGGGTCTTTACAAAGTGCCTGGCACCAGTAATTGCATTCTGCAGACTTGGACGACTGTCTAATTCAAGCAGAGAACAAGGACATTCTTCTACAGCATCTGGCATTTGTGAAAAGACTTCTAACATGCCTAGGGTACACAGTCAACGAAAAGAAATCAAAACTAGTACCCTCTCAAGAGATGATATTCCTGGGTGCAAGCTTAAATACAACTGCCCAGATGGCTTATCTCATGCCAGACAAACAAAGGCAACTGACTACCTATTTCAAAATGTTGGCAACAAAGGCCCAGTTATCTGCAAGAAATATTCTGCAGGCTTTGGGCTTCATGGCATCCTGCATCCTACTAATTCCATGTGCAAGACTGCATATGAGGAAACTTCAATGGTACCTAAAAAGTGTTTGGACTCAACATTGCCACAGCCTGGAAACAATGATTACTCTCATTCCCTGCCTACAACAGGAGTTTCAATGGTGGGCAAAGGCTTGTCACAAAAACAAGGGACAACCATTTACATTACCTCCAGCCAGGCAGATACTAACAACGGATGCATCAGATTATGCCTGGGGGGCCCACATGGCAGGAAGATGCATTCAGGGCACATGGTCCTCATCCCAAATGCATCTACATATCAATCAAAAAGAGATGCTAGTTGTTCAGAATGCCCTGACTGCCTTCAAGGACCTACTTCATCCGGGACAACTACTGATAAAGACAGACAACACCACGGTCATGTGGTATATAAACAAGCATGGGGGCACACATTCTTACCCCCTTTGCAGACTAGCCATGACCTTGTGGGACACAGCATTAACTTACCAAGTACATCTGCTGGCATAATTCCTGCCAAGAAGGAAAAATACTCTGGCAGACGAACTAAGCAGAAACCTCATGGATCCCCACGAGTGGCAGCTGGATCCACAAGTCTTCAGTATGATAACAAGGAAATGGGGATGCCCGGACATAGATCTGTTTGCCTCCCCTCACAACTACCAACTAAGAATATTCTGCACAAGGACTTATCATAGACAAGTATGGAAAGTGGACGCCCTGTCTTTCAGCTGGAAAAGCCTATCAGTATATGCCATTCCCCCACTGCCTGTCCTCCCCAAGGTACTCCTAAAGTCAGACAGGAGAAACCAAAAATGATACTGATTGGCCCAGACTGGCCCCGCCAGTACTGGTACCCAATCCTAAAGAACTTGTCTCAATGCCCAGCTTGGACCTTATCTCAAATACCTCATCTACTGTCCCAAGAAAACAAACCGATCCTGCACAGCCAACTCAGGACTTTAAACCTGGCAGCATGGCGGATAATGTATTTATACAAAACACACCTCTCAGTAAAGCTGTGATGGATGTCATTTTGGAGGCCAGAAGGCCTAGTACTAGAAAATCTTATGCTGGAAAATGGAAGAGATTCTGTGCTTGGAACCAGGCACAAGGAACTGATACAGCTGTGCCAAATATTCCTCAGATTTTGCAATACTTAACTGAGATGCTGGACAAAGGCCTATCTTTTTCATCTATTAAAATTCATGCCTCTGCCATTTCGGCTCATTACAATACAGAGCCACCAATCTTTTCTCATCCATTATTAAAACAGTACCTCAGAGGAGCCAAAAATTTAAGGCCTCCAAGGAGATCACCAATGCCTGCATGGGACCTCAACTTTGTCTTGGAAAAACTCACCCTGCCTCCTTTTGAGCCAGATGCTACTGCTGATATAAAGTTTTTATCTTGGAAAACAGCTCTGCTCCTAGCAATAACTTCTGCAAGACGAGTTTCAGAGCTACAGGCTCTCATGGCTGTAGAACCTTTTATAATTTTTTATCCAGACAGGGTCTCTCTGAGGGCAAACCCAACATTTATGCCTAAGGTTGTTTCCAGTGTGGCTCTTAACCAAACTATTCATCTGCCAACCTTTTATCCAAATCCGCACAACAAGGGGGAGAGAATTCTGCATTCTTTGGAAGTACACAGACAGCTTAGATTCTACTTGGACAGAACCAAAGTTTTCAGAAAGACAGAGCAATTGCTAGTGGCATATGCTGCAGGATCACAAGGAAAGGCTATCTCAAAGCAGACTATTTCAAAGTGATTAGGCCACTGCATTTGTTTCTGCTACTTACACCATGGCAAGCCAGTGCCTAAGGGCATTAGGACACATTCAACCAGAGCTGCAGCCACTTCAGCAGCCTTTCTCAGGGGAGTACCAACCAAGTACATTTTAGAGGCTGTTACTTGGAGTTCAGTGCACACCTTTACAAAGCACTATCATCTGCCACGCTACTCTAAATCCAGGGCAGGATTTGCCACTGCAGTTCTGCAGGGCCTCATAGCCACTCCTAATGCTGTTTAGCTCCAGCCTCCCATCCATAACTTTGGGACTCTACCCAAATGTAATGACTGCAACAGTGAAACACGAAGAACATAGTACAGTTGTGTACACTTACCATAAATGTAGATGTTTCAGTGTATTCACTGTTGCAATCCAGGTTACCCACCCGCCACCCCCCTTTCTTCTGATGGAACCTATCTTTCCTTCTCTGATTTATACAACCTATGTGGTGTATTTGCTTGTAGATGAAGGTAAAGTTTATATTGGTGCATGTATTTACACACACACACACATATATATATATATATATATATATATATATATATATATATATATATATAAATTTTGGCTACCCTTTTAGGGGGCACCTGACATCTGGGGCAAGAAAAACTAAAGAAAATGGTGTTGGCCGCATCTTTTATAGCCCTGACGACCTGACGTCAGGGAAGGAGTGACAGCAGCTGATGCAGGACCCAAGACTTTGGAATTCAGGCCGACTGAGGGCAACCTGCT
Organism: Protopterus annectens; assembly: GCF_019279795.1. Taxonomy (NCBI): domain Eukaryota; kingdom Metazoa; phylum Chordata; order Ceratodontiformes; family Protopteridae; genus Protopterus; species Protopterus annectens. The sequence continues at coordinate 124,719,977 of NC_056727.1, forward strand.
AGCAGGATTACCCAAATATAATGACTGCAACAGTGAATACACTCGAACATCTACATTTATGGTAAGTGTACACAATTGTACAGTCTCCACCTGATGATGTCTCCTTTAGGAATCCTACACCAAAAAGGTATTTGTTCATCCAAACCCCCTTCAAATTAGGAATCAGTGTTCCCTGAAGCCTTCAGGTCTGGCCCATCTGTATCTTGGGTGACCCATGGCAGATGAGCTTATAGAGCTTGTCTCCCACCAGGCATGACAAGAACCTAATACTGTAGAACCAATCCCTAGATGCCCTGATAAGATTTTGAGTGCTCCTGAAAACAGGCAATATTGGACTAAAGGGATCCCTGTGGCCACCATGGTTGTTGCAGTAGCCACCAAAAAGAAGCTAGTCAAGCAGAGCTCCACTGTTTGTCCTCCTAATAGAGAGTCTAGGGTGTTGGACAGGTATGGGAAGTGAGTTTTTGCCTCATCAACCTTTGCTTTATAGTCGTCGGACTACCTGGCACACTTCACTAGGTTACAGAGGGACTTAGTTAAGGAACTCTATAACTGTACCCCTGGGTCCATGTCAGCAGAGGAACAGAAGTCTTTTGCCTCATGACTGGTCACCCTACAGTCAATATCAAATGCATCCATGAGGATAGTCTCACATGCAGCTAAAGGTTCCTCACTGGCCACCGGTTCAGGTATAGCTATTAGGAGACATGCCTGGATGCAGTTGTGCAATTTTGCAGAGCCCCTTAAAGCATCATTCATGAATGTTTTCTTTGATGGATCTTCTTTGTTTGGGCTAACCATTAAAATGACACTTTCCCACAGTGAGCAAGACGGAAAGACCTTGTCTGCCATGGGAATCCATTTTTCTACCCAACAGAGACCTTTTTCTAGGAACCAGTGTGGTGGTAAAAACATGTGGCTCCAGAAGTCTCAAGGACCGTTTATAGAATCATGTGGAGATTTTTCTCTCAGTGGCAGAGGGGAGAATAATTATAATGGAAGATACCACCGAAGTGGTAGAGGGGGTCTGCAAAACTAAGGGTCTCCAGATTTATTCTTGGACAGACCCTTTCAGCACTCCTGAAAGGTTGCCTGACAGTTCTTCTCTGGAAGCAATCAGGAGATCCTTGAACCTAAATGCCTGGACAGCCATCACAGAAGATTCATAGGTACAAATGATTATATCCAGAGGATATTACAAGTTCCCCCAATGAAAAGAAAATGTCTCCTTGATGTGCCACTCAATCAGTGGGAGTTAGCAGCTCTAGAGGTTCAAAAGCTGATAGACAAAAGAGTCATCCAAGAGGTCCCTCCAGACCAAAGAGGATCTGGAATTTACTCAAGGTTCTTTTTAGTGCCAAAGAAAACAGGATCTGAGACCCATCCTGGATCTTAGTTATCTGAACCAGTTTATAAAGAGTTCCAAGTTCGAGATGGTCATGGTTCAGTCCATTCTGTCTTTCTTACACAAGGATGACTGGATGTGCTCCATAGATCTTCAGAATGTAATCTATCACATCAAAATGAACACGTGCTCTTGAAGATACCTATGCTTCTGGCTGTGAGCCAATCATTATCAGTCCAGAGCCCTTCCCTTTGGTCTCGCCACAACCCCTGGGGTGTTCACCATAGGTATGACAGTGTAAGCAGCTCATCTAAGACTGCACAGATTTAGAGTGTTTCCTTATTTCAATAACTGGCTCCTCATTGCAACAAGCAGGCATCTCCTAAAAAAAGCCAGGGATTGCTTACTTCAGTTGTCCCAATCAATGAGATTCGAAGCTCTCCTCAGTATGGAGAACATCGATATCTGTGCAGTGACAGAAACCTGGTTCAAGGCTCCAGAGAGCACCCCAGCACTACCAGGCTATACCTCATATCATGCTTTTCGGCCCCAAAACCCGAACCGAACCACAAAAGGAGGGGAAGTTTCCATATTTATCAAGGATATCCACACCTCCAGGTTAGTGGTATTGCACGAAGTATCGGAGACCATCCATGTGCAACTAACAGTGGGCAAGACTGCTTTTCAGTTTATAGCATCCTACAGACCACCCTCTCAAAGTCAGGAATCCCATTCGGCTTTCCTGAAAACATTGGAGAACATGAAGATTTCTCCGAACACCATTATATTGGGCGACTTCAACTACCCAAACATTGACTGGAAGCACTACTCAAGCCCCAGCACCTTAGCCCAAAGATTCCTGGAAATTATAAACTCATATGCTATGGAACAACTAGTCACCACTCCCACAAGAGGGGACAACATACTAGACCTGATCATTACCAACATGGGGACTCTATGCTCCACACCAGAAGTATATCCCTCATTGGTAAGATCAGACCATAAATTAATTTCACTGGATGTCCACATCCCGACCCCACCCCCAGCCCAGAAAGCCACAGTGAAAAACTTCTCAAAAGCGAACTTCTCACTTCTCAAAACCGAAGTGGAATCCTTCAAGGCCCCAGGACCAGTGGAAACTACAGCCCAAACTGCAGAATCCTATATAAATGCATTCTACGGACATCTCCAGGAATGCATGGATCATGCTATCCCAAACAAAACCAAGACCCAATCATCCAAAGGCAGGCGTCCAGTCTGGTGGACCCCTGCCATAAATAAACTGTACAACAGAAGGAGGAAGCTACTACATGATAGAGCAAAATCCCTAATAGGGAAGGCATCTCTGATCAGTACTAGCAAAAAATTACGATCCCTCATAAAATCCTCCAAGGCCAGCTTCGAGAGAAAAATTGCACAGGACACCAAAGACAATCATAAGGCTTTTCTCAGTTATGTTAGAAACCTGGGATGCAACTCCCAGACTTGTTATGAGTTGATTCTAAACGACAAAAAATACACTGAACCCACAGACATCGCCAATATCCTGGCAGACAGGTTCAGTGCAAACTCCCCCCCCCAAAAGAGCAAGTATCTATCCCGGCAGAGGGCTGCCTCCCAAACAACTCAGATGCTCAGGTGAAGGCTGCCCTCTCCAAAGCAAAAAACACTGCTTCCATGGGACCAGATGGTGTCCCAGGTTGCGTCCTACATGAACTACAAGAGGAACTAATCCCTCAAATAAAACAGCTATACAATCTCAGCCTCACTACAGGATATGTGCCCACAGAATGGCATACAGCAACAGTGGTCCCACTCCACAAAGGTGGAGCCTCTACGGACCCTGGAAACTATCGCCCCATAAGCCTGACTAGCTTAGTCTGCAAGGCTATGGAGAGGATCATCATGGAGCTCATAAACAAAGACATTGGGGACCTACAGACACTAGATCCTACCCAGTTCGGCTTTGTCAAGGGCAGATCCTGCCTTTTGAACCTGGTTGACTTCTTTGAAACAGTCACCAAAGCCATAGATGAAGGGAAGGTAGTCCACACAGCCTATCTGGACCTTGCAAAGGCATTTGACACAATACCCCACTCGGGCATCATAGATAAGCTATCCAGCTTAAATATAAACCCCTATGTCACAAGATGGGTCGCAAACTGGCTCAAAGACAGAACCCACAGAGTGAGAGTTGCTGGAGCCATGTCAGACTCGAAACCGGTCACAAGTGGCATCCCACAGGGTTCTGTTCTGGGACCACTCTTGTTCGGTATATACTTTTCCGAGGTACAGGCAACGTGGAGGACTATGGCTCACCAAGTTCGCAGACGACTGCAAACTGGGCCATAATCAACTCTCCAGCTGACACAAACATCCTTCAAAAAGGTCTCACAGAGACAGATAACTGGTGCCAGCGCCATGGTTTAAAGCTAAATGCCAAAAAATGTATAGGCATACCCTTTGGCAAAACAATGTGCCCACAAATTACCACATAGGCGGAAACCCATTAAGTACAGAGAAAGTTATTAGGGACCTGGGGACCCAAGTTGATAGCAATCTCTCCTTTGAAAACCACATTGCCACAGTGGTTAGAAAGACCTTCTACATAGCCCACCTCATCACGAAGGGTTTCACATCTAGATCAAGAGAGGTAATCGTGCCTTTATTCATCCCTCATCAGGCCCATCATAGAATACAATGCCCCTTTGGGATGTACCTTACCCGACACCTGCAGCAATTAGAAAGACCCCAAAAGTATCTCACCAAGAGGATCAAGGGTCTCAAACAGATGCCATATGCTGCTCGGTTAAAAAAACTCCAGCTCTACTCAGTTGCATACCGCCTACTTCGAGGCGATCTATGCCTGACATACAAAGCTATGTTAAATCCAGAATTAATGGACATGCTCCACCTCAGTAAATCTAAATCCCTTAGAGCCACACGCTCGAGGGACTTGAACCTCAGCACAGAAATAAATAGAACTTGCTGGAGGGACAGGTTCATAACCCAGAGGCTCCCTTCGCTCTGGAATAGAATTCCTGTTCATGTGAGGCAGAGCACCTGACTGAATCTCTTCAAGAAGAATCTCCATAAGTGGATGGGGGATCGTAAGTTTGTCCCAGGGATTACTCCCGTGTCACTATTAGACAGAGGCACAGTAAACTAAACCTTAAAAAGGGCACAGTATACTCAAATCAAGGGGTGGCGTAAGCCATAAAGAATCGGGCTAGGCTTATAATTGCCCCAGGGCAGATAGCCTAGTATGAACCTATGAACCTATGAGAATCACAATCAGTATTTCAAAGTCCCACCTTCATCCAGTTAAAATCTTGGAGTTTATAGGGGCTCGCCTGGATACAGTCAATCGTTTCACTCTCTTACAACAAAACAGAGTTCTTACTTTGAGGTTGCATCTCAGACAAGTTATTTCTCACCCCTCTCCCCCAGCAAAATCTGATTTTCAAAGCCCTACGTTCGATGGCTGCAGTGATTACCTTGATATCTACTGCTCACCTTCACATGCAAATCCTCCAATCGACTCTAGCAGTACAATGGTCCTTTCGACAGCCTTTGCATCATCCTATAAAACTATCTTTGGTTTGCAAGGAATCCCTACTATGGTGGATACAGTTTGAAGACTTTTGTTGAGGACGTCCCTTCATCCTTCCTCCCCCAAATGCCATGTTGACCATGGATGCCTCCCAACTGGGGTGGGAGAGGGGCATTTCTTGGGATGGACTGTTCAAGGCACGTGGTTCCCAGGAGAGACCAATTTGCATATAAATGTCTTAGAGATGAGAGCAGGGCTTTTATTGTTACAGGCCCTTCAGAACTCTCTCCCTCGAGGGACAACTGCTATCCAGTTGGACAATGTCAGTAATTTGGTATATTAACAAACAAGGGAGAACCAGATCTTACCCCCTTTGCTGAGAAGCAATGAGAGTTTGGCAGTAGGCAATCTCCTCTAACCGCTTTCTTGTGGCAACACATATACTGGAGAAATCCAACATTCTAGTAGACAAACTCAGCAGGGCTATCCTGATGCGTCACGAGTGGTCTCTCAATCAAACAGTGGCAAACATGATCTTCTACAAATGGGGTCAACTGTGCTGTGATCTATTTGCCTCTCTCCTCAACAACAAATGCAGTAGGTTCTTTGCCCTAATTCCCCCTCAGGGACCATCACTGAGAGATGCTGTAGTCCATGTTTGGCCCTCCGGTCTCTTATATGCTTCTCCTCCCTACCTCTAATCCCCAAATTCCTTCAGAAATCACTCTTATTGAAGAGCAACGTGATCCTCACTGCCCCCTTTTCGCCTTGGTAAGTGTGGTTCTCCTTTCTGTGGTCTCACCTACTGTGTCCTGCTTGGACACTGAATCCCAGTCCAGACCTCCTTTCATATCTGTCATGGTTGACTCATCCAGACATTGCAGGCCTCAGATTAATGCCATGGTTTCTCCAATTCCAATGATGGTTAGACATTCCAGGCTGTTCTCTCCTGTTTGTCATATTTTGTTTTCATCCCAGAAGCTCTCTGCAAGAAAAATGTATACTAGCTCATCTTAATATATGTAGTATTAACAACAAAGTAACTCAACTCCAAGCTCTCTTAGAAGTGTACTCCTTTGACATTATCTGCCTAACAGAAATGTGGTTAAAACCTACCATCAAAGATGATGAAATTATCCCAACTGGATATAATATCCTAAGAATTGACAGAGTAGCTAAGAAAGGTGGTGGGGTTGCTATTCTATTTAAATCTGGCTTACAATTAACCACATACAACTGTAATCTACCTCTAGATTCCCATGCTGAGATTCTCATCTCTAAACTTGAACTTAACAATGCTAAATCAATCTACATTATCTGTATGTATCTGCCCCCTGGAAATAACATAGCCACCATGGAAAATATCCTTTGCTGGCTATCCCAACACCTGCTTCAAGAAACCATAATCCTAGGCGATATAAATTTGGATTGAAATTCCTATTGTACCAGCCTTCCTACCACCCACATTAACCTATATGTTTTTTTCTCAAACCATTACCTCATCCATCAGAATAAATAAAGCTAACAAGAAAGCAAGCATACAAGACTGGATTCTTATAAACAATCATACTCACTACTATAATTCTGGAACCCTCCCTGATGATATAAGTGACCACTCAATTACCTACTTCATCAGGCATAAAGCCAACACTCCCATTCTAACCTCTATCAGAAGTATTAGATCCAAAAAGAAATTTAACCCTGATTTATTCCAAATGGAACTAAGAGCATGCAATTGGGTTCCCTTAAAACACCTCCCTTTAGATGAAGCCGTTAATTTCTTTAATTCTACCTTCCTTTTCATTCTCAATCACCACGCTCCAACCAGATCTATTAGAATTAAGGCCAATTCTGCCCCATGGCTTTCTAATGAAACCAAACACAAAATTCATCTCAGAAATAAATATTGGGCCAAATGGAGAATGACTAAAAACCCTGTAGACCAACAAACCTTTAGACAACTTAGAAATGACACTAAGAAGGTCATACTTTTTGATAAACAAAACTACTACTTACAATTTCAACAACCTAATCACAACAACCCACAGAAATTCTGGGCTAGCATTAAGCAGTTACTCCACCCAGGTCAATCCACTACACCAAACCCTCAAAATATAGACAAAAAAAAACTCATCCATACAGCTAATACCTTCAATACCTTCTTTACAGATGCTATCCAAACACTAGCTAGTCAACTATCACTTAATACCTTCACACTACCTTCATACACCTCAACCCCACCCCCTCATTTTCAGTTCAAACCTGTCCCAACCACACCTATTCAAAACATTTTGAATAAACTGAAACCATGCTCTCCTTCTGCAGACCTACTACCTTCTAAATTTCTACAGTTATCATCCAAGGCTATTGCCTACCCTATTTCCATACTGATCAATAGAACTGTTAGCGAAGGTCACATCCCCACCTTATGGAAAGTCTCCCATATTATCCCCCTGCATAAAGGTGGACACTCCACTGAGCTATCAAACTATAGCCCCATTGCCCTACTCTCTCCTTTAGCAAAGATTATGTAGAAATGTATCCATAGGCAATTACTCCACCACTTAATTGAAAACAATTTACTTTCCAACTGTCAACATGGTTTCAGACCCTCACACAGCACTATCACTGCCCTCCTTTCCTTTTCTGATTACATTAACAAGCAACGAAACCTGAATAATCTTTCTTCTGCTATATTTATAGACCTGTCTAAAGCATTTGTCATGGTAAACCACCAGATTCTCATAAACATACTAAAATATCTGTCATTAGACCCACTTTCCATAAAATGGTTCCAATCCTACCTTGACAAACGACAGCAAGCAGTACTATGGCATAACACTCTATCCACCCATCTACCCATTACCTTAGGTGTGCCTCAGGGGTCCATACTAGGACCTCTTCTCTTCTCCATATTTATAAATGACCTTCATCTAGCTATCCCCCAAGCCACTTGCATACAATATGCTGATGACTCCACACTATTATGCTCAGCTACATCCTTCCATGACCTTCACTCTCTCACCCAGAATGTATTCAACATAGCTGAACAATGGTTCACTCAGCGTTGCCTTCTTTTGAACCCAAAGAAAACCAAACTTCTCCTCTTCACTCCTACTCAAAAGTCCTCTCCTCTTCATTTCTCTGTGACATCCACCAATGGTACTATAATATCTCCAGACTTTACCACCAAACTACTAGGTGTCACCATTGACAATAATCTGAACTTCGACATCCATATCAACAATGCTATAAAGACTGTCAACAAAAAAATTGGCACTCTCTATAGGATTAAACCCTTCCTTTCTCCTACTGCCAAAACTACTATAGCTCACACTCATTTGATCTCTACACTCCTTTATGCCTCACCAATTTTTACTAATCTATCCAAGACTAACTTCAGCAAATTGGAATTGTCCTATAATAACATTGCAAGATTTGCAACAGGCAACCATTTAGAACCCACCATTGTATAAATCTAAATCAGCTAGGATGGTTAGAACACCTGATTAAATTTCACCAACTAACCATTGCCCACAACATTCTTTACAAACCTTCTAATACTCCTATTTTATCTAGCCTCATCACCCCCTATAAAAATCTGAAGTCCTTACACTCATCACACAACTTCTTGTACACACCTCTAAATCTAATAACAGAGCTGGGGATTCTCTATTCTCTAATACTGTAGGTAAATCCTGGAATCTTCTCCCTAATGACCTCTCCTCACTCACCTCTTTATCACTCTTCAAAAACAGGCTTAAACATTACCTCAAATCATACTGGCTATGCCCCTGTACCAAACCAGACTAGTCATCTATCTCTTCAAACTTGACCTTACCTATCCTGTGCTTACTATCCAGTGTTACATCTTCGTTCTTATTATATTTTTCTCATGTCTCCCTTTTTTACACTGTTTCTCTCCTCTTTACATACCTTTTTTTAAGTAAATCCTTAGTAACATCACTACACAACTAGCTTCCTTTCTCTACTATTGACTTTACCTGTATGATGTCTCTGTACCTTCAATTTGCACTGTTTATGACTCTTACCCTCTTTGTACACCCTGTGCCAACCTCTATGCTTTACTGCACATGTTACCATTGTTTGATTATTTTTATTATATTTGCTATTTTTATTACAATATTTGCTTTTTGTTGTTTGTACTTGTATTTGTATTTTATTGTGTCTTGGAGCTTATCTCCCCGGGCCTCTACTGAAAATGGACATATATTCAGTTAGACTAGCCCGGTCAACAAATGTAAAATAAAATAAATAATACATTTTTGGGATCAACAGAGAGACTTGGATCCTAATTGGCCTTTGAATGTGAAGGGATATTTTCAGGATTTGTTTACGTTCTTCATTCATTTTTTCATTACCATGATGGTTCATACTGTTTTCTTTATGATACCAATTCCTTTTGTATACCAGTGGCTCAGACTCTTTGAGTCTTGCTTATTGGTTACTATGCGGGAAGGTTTATTAGCCAGATTTTGGTAATCTTACGTCAACATTTGTATAATTTTGTTGATGTAATTTTGGCATGTGTGTTTTTCTTATATATGATACTGCCTATTTAGACCATATTGGTATTTTTTTTTTATCATTTCACAAGATGAGATTGGGCTATAGGTAGACAGGCTTTACATTTTGTTTCTATCTATGGGACAAGTTATCACCAACGTATATATTTAAGATTTTTTATTATGGGACCAATGATGTTCAAATTGAATGTGGGTTGGCACATTATATTTTTTATATATTAATCCTTTTTTATATTGGATTTTTTGGTGTTTGGTCTCCTTGCTAACCTTATTCTAATTGTCTCTTTTGGGGGGTTATTCAGACCTTCATAAAGAAATTATTAATCACATATTGTCACTTCTAGGGGGCGTAGCGCTGCGGATATTTGAAAGTTGTAGTTTTCATGAAGCATAGTTTCTTTTTTGGTATGCAGTGGCTATATTGGTTTACCTAAAGTTTGGTCAGTATTATTAACAGATTTACTTATATAGCACATAGGTGTTATTAGCCTGGCATACAAGGGGATTCCTTGCAACTTTGGAACTCTGATTTTTTATTGTTTCATCATTGACATTTATTACTGAATGCACTGGCTATTATTGCCCCCCAAATTGTGAGCTTTATTTGTGAACCTATTTAGGGCTGGTCAAGTTTGAATATAGCCCCTGTACACGGGTTTGGTCTGTAGGAAACTAAACACATATTTTCATAAATAGATTTAAATCGGGGCGATATTTAGATGTGCCTACCGACCTTAACATTGATAGGTGGATTTAATCTTTTATTGGACCTGACGTTGGGATCATTTTCTGGTTCAATTTCCATTACTAGCAGGGGGTATTAATATAGACCCCATTGGTGTGATTTTGACTTGCCCCAATATATATTATTATATCAATGCAATATTTTATTATGGATCTTACTTCACTGATAAGGGGGCTGTCTGCGGACAGGGTGACTTGGGGATTTTTGGCCTTGGACCTGGAGGGAACCAGAGCAATATGGGGAACAGGGTTGAGCCACATTATGTTTGTGTAAAAACTTTTGAACAATTAACAAAGAGCATGAGGGCTTTATGAACTAATGTTTGGCACCTAAGATTATTTAAAGTGTACCAAACTAAGGGAATTTCCCCCAGGGGCTTAAGGGTCCATATCCAACCCTTTGTGGCTCATCCGGATGAGGAATTGTTAGAACAATGGGTCCAGATTCAGCAAAAGGCATCCATGGGTTTTGTGGATACCCTTATTGCTTACTATGACTGACTGATCTAAATATTACAGAGGTAGCCTCTTTATGTGAAGAGACCTGCAGGCCTGTTATACTAATTGTCTAAACCAGCTTAGTCAAGAGTTATTAACTTTGGAAGAACAGTTGAAAGATAGGAAAATTAAGAAATTTTAAAGGGACAGGGATGATTATGTGCGGGGTAAACCTTATGGTCCCAATAAGAATGTCAAATTCAGCAATGTGGGCAAGAAATCCTCGAAAAGAAAGAGACCTAGGTCTATTTTGAAAAAGACTCCCAGCTCAGTGAGCGGGACTTCAGCAGATGATTCCTCCTCCATGACGAATTCTGAGACATCATACACTGTAGTGCCTCCAGCCCCAAAACACAGGAATTCTGATACCCCTTTAAGGGCAGGGTACGGAGGGGAGGGAAAAAGCATAATGGGAATAAACAGTGTAGAAACCTTATTGAAAGTGATGACACACAAATAAATACTTATAACACAAGCTGAATTGCAGCTTTTAAATAAAGGACTCAACTTTGTGCCTGCTTTCTTTGTCTCAGAGGATTCATTAGCACAAAATGTCATAGATTTTTGTCGCCTACTTAATCTCAGGTTACATTTTGATTCTCTTCCTAACATTGGTGATTCTGATATTTTCAGATTTCGTAAGTCCACATTCATGCCACCCATGCATCTCTCAGTCCATTTGTTTCAACACATGGTTCTCAAAGATCTGCACTTCCAGTCCCGTGAGTTTTGGATTAAGTCACATAACCTCTCGAGGATTGAACAACAAATTATTTGTGACTTACAACAAAACAGGGATTTATTCATTTTACCAGCTGACAAAGGGGATGCAAATAGTGGTCATGGACTGGTTCAAATATAATGCTGAGCCCCAGAGATGATTGAATAATGGCCAGTACTACATGTACATGCCTCTAGACCCCGGCCCAAAATTTAAACAAAAAAATTGACCAATATCTTTTGTTAGCCAGGGATGAAGGGATCATTTCCCAGTCCACTTTGTACCATCTTACTGTCCCCGACAGCAGGCATCAATATCTATATTTGCTACCAAAGATTCATAAAAACTTACATGACCCCCCGGGAAGACCAGTTGTATCTGGGCGTCACAGTTCTTGATCCAACATCTTCGGCCGCTTCTAAAACATGTTAGATCTCGCATCCAGGACACCACCCAATTCGTACAGCTAGTTTTGGACATCCAGCTCGAGCCAGGTTGGTTGTTATGCACCCTTGCTGTAACATAAGGATATCTGAACACCTTAGTGATATCAGATTAAAAAAAAACCTAGTAATGCATTATAGAAACATTCTCTGACCCACACTACAGCATCTTTCAGGTTTACTATTATTGATAGGATAAGTGGGGACCAGGCTAATAAAATTGGTTGGCATGATATATTGAACAAGAAAGAAAAAAAGTGGATCATCAAGCTGGGGGGATCATTTCCCCCAGGTCTAAATGAGCATCTATGGCTAACCAATTAGGGGGACTTTTGTTGTATCATGTGATGATTTATATGTATATTAGGCTTGGCTTTGTTGCCTGTATCTTTACACTGAGGAAGGCTTAATAACATTTGGGCTGAAACCGGTATGTTTTGTCTAATTCATGTTTAAATAAAATATATTTATTTTTAGGCACCTCATGCCTATGTGTGCTGGCTTATTGTTTTTTCGTTGCTACATTATTACCCTTTAGGTTATCCATTGCTTTATGAAATGTCTAGTTCCAGTGATAGCCTACTGCAGCCTGCAAGGTATTTATAGTTTAACTTATTTATATAACATGCTTATCTTTGCGGAGTCTTTTTTCAAAGTGTCACAATTTTTTCACTTGGGTGAGAGATCTGCACAGACTGGGGTTTCAGGAGAACATCCAAAAGTCTTGTTTGACTCTTTCTAATATGATTGTTTTCCTGGGGTGTCTCCCAGAGTCTCAGTTCAAAGAGCTGTTGTTCCACAGGAAAAAATAGATGTATATTTAGATCTATTCTGGAGTTTCTTATTCAAACAAAAGTCTTAGCAAGAGAATTTTTCTGGATTCTAGGATTCATGGTATTCACGATTCTCATGATTCCTCTTATCAAGACTACATGAGAAAATTTCCAGTGGTACTTAAAATCAGTATGGCCCCAGCATCTTCATCCTCTGTCATTCCAGACTGCTGTTTTGGTGTTTGTAAGAAGGGAACTTCTTGGGTGGAGAGAGTTTTATCTGAATCCAGGCCTCCCATTTTCCCTTCCATCTCCAGCACAGTCTGTAAAAACAGATGCCTCACACTTTGCTTGGAGACCAGTGCTGATGGAAATAACAGTGCAGGGTCTTTGCAACACAAAAGATAGACCAAAATACATAAACATAGATAAATTTTCAGTCAGAAATGTTCTCAGCTCTCTCAGTCATCTATAGTCCTCAGGACCATTACAAAATTATTACAGAGAACACCAGAATAATGTGGAACATAAACAAACTGGTGGAACTAGATTTTACCCTTTGTACAGACTAGCCATGGTAGCCTGGGAGATATTTTTCCAGCTCAGTCTCACTCTACAGGCTGTTATATCTCAGAACCAGGACAAAGCTTCACCATGGAAATTGAATTAGAGGGTCTTTCAGGAAATGATCCAACTGTGGGGAGCATGCCAGATACTTTTATTTGCCTCCAGTCACAACAATCAGTTGGTAAGTCTGATCCAGGACTCCATATCTAAAGCTCCGGAAAACAGAAACCTTTTCTTTGCCCCTTTTCTTTGCCTTAGACAGGAATGTTATTGTATGCTTTTCTACCCTTTTCACTGATATACAGGGTCTTTCTGAAGATTCTGAAAGCCGTTCCAAAGATCATTGTGGTGATTCCCTTGTTTGCCAGCAACCGTGGTTCTCCTTTTTTTTTTTTTTGACAGTTACAGCATGTTTTAAAGGACAAAAGAAAACATGCTACTAGGTTAACAAGTGGAAAAGGGTTTCTAGTTGGTGCCAAAACAAGAACTAGGATGCTTTTAAGGCTAATGATTCTCTGGTTCTACAATATTTGTGTGAGGTATTATCCTGTGGCCTTTCTTACTCCTCCATCAAGGTGCACTTTTTAGCCCTTTCAAATCATTTTGTTGTTCATGGGTTCACAGATTTATACTAGACTAATGACCACCAAGGTCTTCACAAGCCTAGCTGTACAATATAACCCAGCCCAGTGTTCCTTGGACAACAAACATGCTGGGTATGTTAGTAAGGAGGTAGCTAAGGGTTGTGCGGGGGGCTATTTTATCTGGAAATTAATTTACTTACAGTCAACCTCTGTCCATCAAAGACATGGGGGCAGACTGGAGTTGGATTTGCAATATCCCATTTAATGATAAATATTTAATTTGAATAGGATCGGGGTAAACTCTGCTCCACATAGATGGGGAGCTTATTCCATACCACGGAATCCTTTGTCAGGCTCTCCAGCATGTTCTGTTTATGTCACAGACAAAATTCAGGTCCTTGGCTATAGTGTTTCTGGTGCTGTTTATTTTGCGGCTGTGCAAGAAATACATTAGAACCAGATCTGATGATGACTTATATGTCAAGCACAGATCGCCTGTCAGTAATCTGTAGAAGACTGAGTACAGCGATAGGGCCTTAAGGTGATCTGTGTAAGATAGGGTAGTCATACCTTGGATTCTCCAGATCTGGAACCTTTGCGGTTGTTCCTGCTGTTGCTAGTGCCTGGTTGGGTACATGTCATAGAGGGAATTGTACTCAATGAAGGGTCTGATAAGCTCTGAGTAGAGTGGTACTATAACATTCTTGGCCCTGGAAGCCATACCCTTGCTTATGAGTTGGGCACCATAGAATGATTTTCTAACTATCTAGGCTATGTTTTGTTTGAAGGCCAGATTACTTTCTACATATGTGCCCAGATCCCTAACTATTGGGTCTACTCTTAGGGGTGTTTTATAATGGAGTAATTAGCTTGAGTGGGCAATTTCCCAAAGAAACACTATAATGCATTTTGTCACATTGAGTTTTAATCCTTGGCTTTGGCACCAGTCATTTGTTTGTGTTAGTCCTCTTTGTAAGATGTTGGTATTGTGGGGGGAATCTATGATAGCTCCAATTTACAGTCATCCGCAAACTTGGTGAGCCAGAGGTCTTTGACATTAACTTTGACTTCTGAGAATTAAATGCCAAACAGGAGCGAGATGAACATGGAACCATAATATACTCAACTAGTAACCGGTCTCCTCGTTTCACCAGTCCTGACTTCTTGGGTCCTATCTGTGAGCCAGACAGCAATCCAATTAGTTATGAGGGGATTTATAGTAAAAACAGGAACCAAAAAGAACTCAACCACGACAGCCAAAGTCTCCAGTATCAGTCTTTACTTAGTGCACAAAGAAATATGTATACTGTGTATGCTTTGTCTTATACATGCTGTTCCAAGTTTTTTATGATATGAAATGCATATGTATGGTTTTAAAATTGTTTTATATATGCATATAGTTGTTACTCTTTTAATTTGTAATTGCCTTTGTCATGTGACTATATCATTTTTGTATTTAAGGTGTGTTTAAGTAGTGCTTTTTCATTACACCTGATGAAGCTATTGTGAAAGCGCTTGTGTTTCTTTGTGCACTTAGTAAAGACTGATACTGGAGACTTTGGCTGTCGTGGTTGTGTTCTTCTTGGTTCCTGTTTTTACTACTTTTGTTTCTATGGACACAACTTCTGAGTTAGTGGTGGTATTGCTTTTAGTATGAAGGGATTTATGCCTTGTTTGGAGAGTTTGTCAACAATGCCAGAGTGGGGTATTGTATTGAATGTTTTGGCAGGGTCAAGGTAGGTAGTATGCACCATTTTTCCCCCAGCCATAGGATTGATGACCTCTCAGAGAAGTCTACCAGGTTGAGTAGGCAAGACCTTCCCTTAACAAAGCCAAACTGGGATGGGTCCAGTGTCTGCAGGTTGCCAATATCCTTGTTGATTATTTCCACAATAACTCATTCCATGGCTTTGCATATTAGACTTGTCAGACTGATGGGTCTCTAGTACACAAGTTCAGTTTATGGTCTACCCTTATGAAGAGGAATGACCATTCTGGCCCATCATCTGGCAACCTGTTTTGAGGCTGCAGTTGAACAGTGCCTCAAGTGGTCATGCTAGCTCATGTTTTATGCTATTTAGGAGGCAACAGGGGATATTGTCGGGGCCCATTGAAGCAGTGCTTTTGGCCTTAGCAGGTGCTGCCAGGACCTGCTCCTTGTTGATAGATGGGGGATGTGATGCCCGTGCACTGGCCCAACAATCAGGGAGCCTCAATCCTCACCACTAACAACAGTGAGGAGCATCCACTTAGGAAAGGATAACAAATACACACATAGTAAAGTACAATTTCCTTTAAGAGTACACAGAGAACAAGGACTCCCCACTGACACAGCTATAGGGTCCAGAACTCAGCCTAGTGGGCAAGCTAAAACCTCCAGCACCCTCTCTGTCCAACCAGTGCTTTGTGCCCCTGCCCAAGTAGCTGACACACACACATTTTGAGGTATGAGTTATATACAAACACACAGACACTCCTGGGGAAGGCTGGCACAGATTCTCCAGCTGTGCCCCCTTTCTGCCTGGCTATACGGTAGCACCAGCTGCTACCACCCACTAATATCAGCTACTAAAAAGGCCCTTAACAAAGGGTGTCCAATTAGTACTGTGCAATATTATTATCCAAATGGTAAATGTGACTGAACAGCAAGGCTTATTTGGGGTGGCTTGGACAGTATCATTATATACATACAATGTACTCTAGAGCTTAAATTATCTCTACACAAAACAGCCACAGCTGAAAGGTTTAAAAATATTTAATAATAAATAATAAAAACACAAGACAATACTTCTTACTACTCAGTGCTAGTCAAGAGTTCAGAGATCACAGAGAAATACTTAAAATAATACAGTAGAAAATTTCTGACATCAATACAGAATAAAAACGAATCTAATCTTCCTACTTCCTAGCTATATCTAAGAGAAAACACAGTTCTAAAGTAAACTTGAGTGTAGAGCATAGGTAGAGTGCTGGTGATGTTGGATGTTCTCAAGACAAATGCAAAATGCTCTGAGTCTCTCTGTCCTTAAATTGATAACACAGTTCCACTGACTCATTTCAGATTACATCATTGTTTTCTGTTTCTCAGGCTAACAGAAGCTCAGAGTGCAACAGCCCTTTTGATCTTGCAGCTGGTCAGGAAGTCAGAGCAATAAAAGACATTATACATGCAAAGTCTAGCAATTAACTCTAGTCCCAAAACAAAAGCAAGAATTCCTTCATCCAGACATCTCAAATCCGGGTTTTGTGATCAAACAATTACGCAATGCTTGACTTATTAGCTTTCCTACAGCAGAGTGCACTGTTGTTACATTTTTGCAGTTCTGCATCTTCCATTTAAGAGAACAAGTCTGTGGCTTACATTAATATTTACAAATGACAGAATTATCTACAAAATTCTGTCTGGCTAGGCTGGCAGCCTTTACCTAACTTCACATATCTTCCCACTGGAGAACTCAAGCTAATTTTCCAAGTGACCCTTGAGAAACGTTGCTTGAGAGGGTTAGGTCTATCTGAGTATACCTTACCTCATTCCCTGTCTTGAGAGCCCATCTGTGTTGGCATTGCTACTCCCACTGCGGTGCTGCACTGACATATATGCTTGCAGCCCTAGGCTCCATCTTAGCAACTTGGCATTTTGCTGGCTGGCTTTGTTTAACCATGTTAGGGGATTGTGATCTGTCACCACAGTGAATTTTCTTCCATACAGATAAGGCTGAAGTTTCTGCAGTTCCCACACTATGGCTAGACATTCCTTTTCTACAGCTGAATAGTATTCCTCCCTAGGTTGGAGCCTATGACAAAGATAAACCACTGGGTGCTCTTCTCCCTCTGATGAAATCTGGCTAAGTACAGCCTCCACCCCATGGTTCGAAGCATCCACCTGCACAACAAATTATTTGCTGTAATCTGGGCTGGCTAACACAGGGGTTCCTCCTAAAGCTTCTTTAAGCTTCTGAAACATCTTTTCACATGCTGGGGTCCACAATACCTTATCTGGCCTGTTTTTCCTTGTCAGGTCCATGAGGGAAGCAGATATGGTACTATAAGTGGGGGCGAACATTCTGTAGTACCCTGCTGTCCTTAAGAATGCCCTCACCTGCTTTTTGGTAACAGGTGCAGGCCATGCCTTAATGGCTTCTACTTTGGCAGGTTCTGGCCTGATCTTACCACTCCCCACTCTGTGTCCCAGGTAAGAGACCTCTGGCATACCCACCTGACATTTGCTGGGCTTTTAATGGTCAACCCTGCTCTCTGTAGTCTGCCCAGCACCTCCCTGACATGTTGAAGGTGCTCTTGTCAGGAATGGCTGTAGATGGCAATATCATCTAGGTAAGCAAGAGCAAACCCTCCTGCTCCTGCTAGGATATGATCTACCAGCATCTGGAAAGTTGCTGGAGCATTTTTCATCCCAAAAGGCATCTTTGTGTACTCATACAAGCCAAAAGGCATCACAAAGGCTGACCTCTCTCTTGCCCTGGGAGTCAAGGGCACCTGGCAGTTACCCTTGGTAAGATACTTAGCCCCACCCAGCTGCTCTAGGGCCTCATCTGTCCTAGGCATGGGGTAAGCATCTGACTCTGTGTGACTATTTAATTTTCTGTAGTCCACACAGAACCTGTTGCTGTCATCCTTCTTTGGCACCAGCACCACTGGGGAGGCCCAGGGACTGTTGGACTCTTGAATTACCCCTGGTTCCACCATGTCCTGTATCTCCTCCCTCAGAGTCTGTTTGACTCTCTCAGGCACCCTGTAAGGGGCCTGCCTAATAGGCCTTTGGGGTCCTGTATCCACCTGGTGCTGCACGTTCCCAAACTCCTGTAACACTGCTCGGATTTCTCGAACTTGGGTAGGAGATAGCTGCTGGGACATTGCTATCCCTTCCACCAAGGTGTCAGTCCAAGCCTTACTGAGGAGATCAGTCACCAGATCTCCCTCAGACTCCTCCTGCAATCCACTGCAAATATTCAGCACAAGGGCCTCCCTGTCATGGTAAGGTTTCATCATCTTGCCTAGCAGTTCTACCATGTAGTTAACATCACTTACCTTCCTTACCACCTTGTAGGGACCCTCCTAAGCTGCTTGCAGCTTGTTGTGTCCGACAGGAATGAGAACCATTACCCACTGCCCTACAGCATACTCTATAGCTCAAACATTCCTGTCATACCATACCTTTTTCTGTTGTTGGGCATCTGCCAGGTTCTCCTGGGCTAAACCGATGAGTTCCCTGAGCCTTGTCCTGAGGTTTAGGACATATACATATGCAACAACAGACTCCTTGTGAGATTCACACTCACCTTCCCACTCATCACAAATTAAATCTAATCAGTCCCCTCACCCTATGTCCATACAACAACTCAGAGGGTGAAAACCTGTGGATTCCTGGGGAACCTCTCTGTAAGCAAACAACAGATGGGGAAAATGCTTGTCCCACTCCCTCTTAAACTGGTCTGCAAATGCCCATAGTATGGACTTGAGTGGTAGAGTTTAACCTCTCAACAAGACCATTAGTCTAGGAATGGTAGGGGTTGTTCTTCAGGTTCTTCACCCCACAGTACTTCCACAGACAAGCCAGCAGGTCTGACATGAAATTGGCACCTCTGTTAGTCAGTATTTCTTTTGGGAAACCTACCCTGCTGAAAATCTCTAATAAAGCATTTGCCACCTTTTCTGCCTCAATAGAGGACAAAGCCACTGCATCAGGGTATCTTGTAGCATAATCTACTACCACTAGGATATACTTTTGCCCTGTGGAACTTGGGGTACTCAGATGCCCCACAATATCCATAGCTACCCTCTGAAATGGCTCCTCAATCACAGGCAAAGGCATCAAAGCAGCTTTCACCTTGCCTCCTGTCTTGCCTACCTTTTGGCACTGCTCACAGGTCCTGCAATACCCTATTACATCTCTGGAAATTCCAGGCCAATAGAAGTTCTGCATAATACGTCTCTTTGTATGTTTTATGCTCATATGACCTGCAAAGAGAATATCATGGGGTATGGCTAGAAGCGCCAGATGGTAGGCTCTAGGCACTACCAACTGCTGTATTCTCTTACATTCTAGCCCTCCCTCAGGGGTCCATTCTCTATACAGTAACCATTTGTCCCAGTATACAGATTCCCCCTTCCCTTGAGAATCAGGTGCCTCACTAGCTATCTGCCTCAGGTCATGCAATGTAGGGTCTGAGAGCTGAGCCTGTCTCAACTCTCTCTTTGTAACCTTTCCCAGCTCCCCTTCTACAGGAAGTCTGGCATCCTCTGAGAGTGGTACCTCACTGTCAGCCTGGGTACTATTACTCACATATACCTTTGCAGTCACTCTGTCCAAGGGAACATCAGTACCCACAAGCAGCTGTGGCTCACCTTCAGTCTCACTGCTACAGTGTAGCTCCCTCTCTGAAGTAACCACCTCACCAGTCCTGGCTGCAAGTATGGGGCAAATGTATGTCCCACTCCCTCTTAAACTGGTCTGCAAATGTCTGTCTAGGTCCCCCAGGCTACCAGACCTACATATTTGTCTCGAAGCCTGACTGCGTGTAACTGCATAAACATATGGTACTACCTCATCAAAATCCTTCACTATCAGGACATCTGCAGGATGGTAGTTTGGTACCCTGGTTGTCTCAAGACAACCTACTATTGGCATTTTGTCTTTCCCACTTACTGGCTCTCTCATCTTTTGTTCCTTACCTTGCCTCCATGTACATCTGTATGCCACATGGCACCACTGGTTGCATTCAAAACATTTAACCTTAGTTAGTTAGTTAGTTAAGACTAGTGACTTCCCCTGCTACTGGCAGATTCTGTTGGGGCAGTCTGGGCTGCCCACCAAGGGTTCCTTTAGATCCATGGGCAGTACTTGGGGTCCCTTTCCTGTGCAGGGATGCCCTGCTTGCTAGGTATAGGTCTCCCTTCTTCCCCAACTCATCTGAAGTAGCACATTGTCTATCAGCTAACCAGATCCTCATGTCCTCAGACAAAGTACTAAGGGCTTGTTCCCTCAACAAAAGGTCTGCCAGCCCTTCAAAAGTGGTGACCTGACATTCACTCACCCACCTATGAAAATAAGTGCTCATTTCAGCAACATATTCACACACACTTTCATGTGCCTTGCGTCTATGCTCACGAAACGTTTTCCTGTACGTTTCAGGTGTTAGCTTAACAAATTCTAACAAGCAATTCTTAACAGCAGTATAATCAAAACATTTATGATCAGAAATTTTAGACAACACAGGTACAGCTTTGCCATGGAGTAAGGGGGTCAGGAACCGTACCCGGAGCCTTTGGTCAACTTCATACTGTTTACATATCCTCTCAGACATATGAATGAAACTATCAAAATTATCCTCCTCTTTAAACTGCAGAAGAAATGTACTGACATTTTGTGCTTCATGGGTCCAGTTTCTCCCTTCCCCATTACCTCCATGACTCTAACGAAGAGTCAGCATATCCTTTTGATGCTGCCTCTGCCTTTCCTTCTCCTCAGCTTCCAGGCATAGCAGTTTCTTACTCTCCTCAACCTGTAGACATCTCAGTCTCTGCTGCTTCTGTTTCCAAAGGCCTGGCCTCCAACTCAAGTCTCTTTAGCTCCAGATGAATTTTTAAGTCCTCTGCAGAAAGGTTGAGCTGTCCATTCCCTGAGCGTTCTACATCTCCACGGCCAGTCTGATCATCCTCCTGATTGCTGTTTTCTGATGCAGCTGTGATCAAAGCTGCAATCATGTCTGCCTTAGTCAGGTTTCCATGCACCAGTCCCCTAGCCTGGCAGATCTCAGCCAGCTGGCTCCTTGTCATCTTTACATACTCCTCTGCTGACATGCTTGCCTGCTTTCCCTGACTAAGTAAGCTAACAAAAGAAATAAAACAATTGTGATCTGAACTCTGAGTATTCACTGCGTGGCTGATTGAGTACAAAAATGCTTTCAGTGATCACTGTACACAAGCTACAGGAATTCACACTACCCACACCACTACAAGCCAATTAGTATTCGCCAACCAATTAATATGTGGTGTGGATATCCCACCACTGCCAAACAATTAATATGTGATGCCAGTGCACTGGCCCAGCAGTCAAGGAGCCTCAGTCCTCACCACTAACACCAGTGAGGAGCATCTACATAGGGGAGGATAACAAATACACACGCAATAAATTACAATTTCCCTTAAGAGAACACAGAGATCAAAGTCAGTCTGGGGCTGGTTTCTCCCTTTCTCTCCAGATCCACAATAAAAGACTCCCCACTGGCACAGCTATAGGGTCCATATCTCAGCCTAGTGGGCAAGCTAAAAGCTCCAGCACCCTCTCTATCCAACCAATGCTTCATGTCCCTGCCCAAGTAGCTGACACACACACACTTTGAGATATGAGTTATATACAAGCACACAGACACTCCTGGGGAAGGCTGGCACACATTCTCTAGCTGTGCCCTGTTTCTGTTAGGCGATACGGTAGTACCAGCTGCCACCTCCCACTAATATCAGCTACTACTAGAAAGGCCCTTAACAAAGGGTGTCCAGTTATTACTGTGCAATATTATTATCCAAATAGTAAGTGTGACTGAACAGCAAGGCTTATTTGGGGTGGCATGGACAGCATTACTATATACATTCAATGTACTCTAGAGCTTAAATTATCTCTACACAAAACAGCCACAGTTGAAAGGTTTAAAAATATTTAATAATAAATAATAAAAACACAAAACAATACTTCTTACTACACAATGCTAGTCAAGAGTTCAGAGATCACAGAGAAATACTTAAAATAATACAGTAGAAAAGTTCCGACATCAATACAGAAATAAATAATCTAATCTTCCTATTTCCTAGCTATATCTAAGAGAAAGCACAGTTCTAAAATAAACTTACATATAGGGCATAGGCAGAGTGCTGGTGATGTTGGATGTTCTCAAGACAAATGCAAAATGCTGTGAGCCTCTCTCTCCTTAAATTGGTAACACCGTACCACTGACTCATTCAGATTACATCATTATTTTCTGTTTCCCAGGCTAACAGAAGCTCAGAGTGTAACAGCCCTTTTAATCTTGCAGCTGGTCAGGAAGTCAGAGCAATAAAAGACATTATATATGCAAATTCTAGCAATTAACTCTAGTGTCAAAACAAAAGCAAGAATTCCTTCATCCAGATATCTCGGCTCTGGGTTTTGTGATCAAACAATTACACAATGCTTGACTTATCAGCTTTCCTACAGCAGAGTGCACTGTTGTTACATTTTTGCAGTTCCACATTTACCACCATTTTCTTCCATTTAAGAGAACAAGCCTATGGCTTATATTAATATTTACAAATGACAGAGTTATCTACAAATTTCTATCTGGCTAGGCAGGCAGCCTTCACCTATCTTCACAAGGGATATACTAGAAGGGATTTCACAGGGGGTAGTGTGGGGGGAGTGGGAGAGTGAAGTTAGAGCTAAATTTATCAGCCAGTAGATAAGCTATCTCACCCTTATCAGTGAAGGTTATGCCATTTGCCACCAATTCAGCACACTGCTCAGTGTTACCTTTAAGGTTCCAGACACAGCAGAAGAAGGCCTTGTGATTGTCCTTAGCCTGGGAGGCTATCCTGGCCTCATAAATGGCCTTGTTGGATTTTATTAGACCTCTTAGTTTCTTGTTTAGTTGAATCAGTGAGCTTTTTTCTGTATGAGAGTTGCTCTTTCTGATTTTGGCCATGACTTTTTTCTTTTGCTGTATATGCTGTTAAGGTAAGAATTCCACCAGTGGAGTTTGTTTTTGGTGTTAGATCTGGGATTACTTCTGTTAGGTACAACAACCAAAATGCAGCCATTTACATGTTTGTACAGGGACTCTATGAATAATTCTGCATAGGTAGCTGTGTTCTCAGGGGTTGGGGGAGCCATGAATTTTGGCAAACTATCATTTAATAGGATGTAGTTTACTTTAGAATAATTTCTAACAGTTATTGCTTTAGCTGAGTTTTCTAGGTTACTTTTAATTTTGAGAGTGATAACTTTATGGTCTGACTTCACCAATGAAACCCAGTAAAACCGTATCAGTCCGGCAACAAATCTAGTACAAGAGCTCAAATATCACAACAAGAAAATAGTAACCGGAACCTTGAACAGTTAAAACGTCGTATAATAAAAACAATCTAAAACAATGAAATGCAAGTATAGACACACTTTCACCATAAGGCTTCATCAGGCAGATAACATATACAATTCTCACAACAGGATGTTAAATAACAGTGTTGAGCCAATCACATAACAGGAAACAGCAATTAATGAACTTGATTATGCAGTTGTCTTAAATAAGGTATAATCAAGTTCATTAATTGCTGTTTTCTGTTATGTGATTGGCTCAACACTGCTATTTAACATCCTGCCGTGAGAACTGTATATGTTATCTGCCTGACAAAGCCTTATGGTGAAAGTGTTTCTACACTTGCGTTTCATTGTTTTAGACTGTTTTTATTAAACTACGTTTTAACTGTTCATGATTCTGGTTATTGTTTTCTTGTGATACTTCACCAATGAGAGCATCACAGGGTGAAGGTGCAACTATTTCCTTTGTTGATGAGTACTAGGAATACTAGGTCCAATATGTTTGATCCTCTGGCTGGAGTGCACAGTATCTGGTCCAGGATGTTTGTGTTGAAAAAGTCCAGGAAACATTGTACCCGTGAGTTAAGATAGTGTACATTTCCCAGTCTATAGAGGGGTAGTTAAAGCCTCCTATGAATAGGGTATTTGGTTGGATAGTGAGCACCTCTAGTAGGCCTAGGTCAGAGTTGTGAGCTTTGTGAATCATAGATGGTGACCTGTAGCTGGCCAGGGCATAGTAAGGAACCTTGTCTATGGAGACTTTGATGTGGATGAACTTCAGGACATCATCCTGTTTAACCAACTTGAAGTTGTATTTGTTGCTAACATAGATTGAGACACCTCCATATTTAACCCCCATTTGTGCTTCTGTTGGTCTAAATGTATGTAAGATACTGTAGCCTTGCACTGCTGGAATATTCTACAGTTTTAACCCAAGTTTCAATAGCAGCAGAGATGTCTGCATTCTTCACAGCGAGGAGGGCATGTAGTGTGTGGAGTTTCTTGTCTAGGCTCCTAGCATTGAGTGCATTAAGCAGTAACACCTTAAGGTTGCTTTTAGTTTTGTTTTGTTTTGTTTTGTTTTTTACTACATTGGTAGTTTTGTCTTACCAAGCCTTCTGGAAAACAGCTGGCTCCTCCTTGGGATCTTTGTTTTAAAATAAAATAATTCTTGCTCTATTTGAATCAGCTCATTAGGCTGACCTGAGGTTCTTAACATGGAAAACAGTTTTGCCAAATGCATTGACTTCTGCAAGAAAAGTATTTGAGTAGCGAGTTCTTATGGTAGGTCTACCGTATCTATCTCATTTTCCACAAAGATAGCATTTCCTTAAGAACAATTCTTCATTTATGCCTAATGTGGTGCCAAGTTTATTTTCAAGCAAGTTATCCATCTTTCTTTCATCATCCCAGAAACTAAAAATAAGGTAGAAAGGATACTTCATACTCTGGATATTGACAACTCAGATACTATCTTGTCATAAATAAAACTTTCAGGAACTCTGATTAGAGATATTCATTTCTTGTAAAGTTAATAAAAAGGGACAAACTGTGAGAAAGCAAATGGTTGTCTCATGCTATTAAATTTTTTTATACTCACCACAGTAAGGCAATCCCGGGCAGGGTCAAAGCTCACCCTACCATAGTCTTGGCTTCATCTGTAGCTTTTTGGAAAATGTTGGATACTAGAAGTATCCTAGAAACAGCAATGTGGTTCTCTGTACATAGCTCTGTAAAGCACCACACACTAGATTCCTTCTACAGGTTTAGGGCAGACTTTGCTAGGGGGCTCCTGGACCCTTATCCTTCCTCTTCCCAGTCAGTTTAAGCTGTGGTAGTCAATTCATATAGTTAAGGCTACTGCAGCAGTGATCAATTGATAGACATAGTTCAGTTGTGTAAGTAAAAATTATTATAACAATAGTCATTTGAATGATCATTGCTGCAGTAGACACTACTTTCTTCCATCCCTATATTTTTATATGCTTTTGTAGAAAATGTGAGGATATTTTTATTTTCCTAGCACTGACCTCTTTCAGGTGATGCTGAAGGGCTTGGTGCTCAAACCACTCTTTTTATTCAGCTCTGTTCAAGCTGATTAATAGTTTGGGTGTGTGGCAGGTGCCCTTAAGCTTTGGAAGCTGTTTGCCCTTAAGCTTTGGAAGCTGTTTGCTGTTCTATCCTTAGCATGATGTAACCAGAATAGCTAAGGCTACTGCAGCAGTGATCATTCAAACATCTACTGTTATGGTAAGTTTACTTATACAGCTGTACTTTCTTGGTCTTATGGCCTCTTCAGCAGTCATTATTCAGTTTAATTTTTTCACATCAGCATTCTTCAGTGGCTTCTCAGAGTTCAATAGTTACAAAATTCATATCATCCATCTGCTGTTATCCTCCTTACCCAACAATGCAGGAGTCGCTTAACATAACAGAATGATGGGCCTTGTCTTCTAGATCCCCCATCTCATTTTTCATATGGACATAGACTCCCTAAGGGCTTGACCCTTCCTTCATTCCTAAAGTAGTTTCAGAAGTTAATCTGAAACAATTTACTTACCTGTTTTCTTTCTAAACCATTCCAACAGGGGAGATTATATCCTTCATACCCTAGACATCTACATACTATTGAGATTCTACCTCCACAGAACTAAATTGATAAGAAAAGATACTCAGCTTTTTTACCTACTTCACTCCTAACAAGCTGAGAAGGTTTACCTACTTCACTCCTAAAAGTTACCTACTTCACTCCTAAAAGCCTCCAAGGTTTCATTATCCACATGGCTATCTGATTGTATTTCCTTTGTCTATACAATGCACAATAAGTTTCTGCCCTCCAATCCAAAAGCTCATTCTACAAGGACTATGGTAACTTCCACAGCCTTTTTCAAAAACTCTGTGGAAGAAATTTGTGCAGCAGCAACCTGGTCTACATTGCATATCTTTGCCAAACATTACCAACTAGATGTTATTTTCAGGTTGAGGACTTTCTTTGTAGCCACAGTTCTGAATGGTCATCTGTCAGAGCTCATTCGCTGATGACGCGTTTCCTTTATGGCGTTCTTTTTTGGGGTCTTTGCTTCTTATATTTATAAGGCTGCGACATGGGCTGCTGTTCATATTTTTACAAAATGCTTTAAGTTGGAGTTTAATTCTAAAGTTGTAGCAGGGGTTTGCTGCTGCATTGGATCAGGGTATGCTGGAAAGGGTTTCCTCCTCCCTGTGAAAATCATGACTTGGGATTATCTCAAAAGAGAATGAATATTGAAAAGACAGAAAGAAACAGTATAGTACAGTTGTGTCAGATATTTACTGTAACAGTAAAATACTGATTGCCTTGTTGTCTTTTTTTTCAAGTTACTACTGTTCTGTTTTTTCCCTAAATTTCTTTGCCTTGTATTTGTTTTATTTTTCTTATTGTGTTATGTGGTATGTTGTGACATGATTTTGGATGAGTATCATCTGTGGATGTTGAAGTTATTAACAGATGGGCCTTTCTTCTTTATCATGAGAGGTTTTTCGTGGCCCTGCTGTACTGTAAGGTGGAGCACTTAACCTAGCCTCAGAAGTACCAATACACTTCTCACACACTAGCCATTCCTAAGTGTGACCTCTTTTCCTGACCATATAAATTTGCCTAACACTATGGACGGACAATTTCCTACAGTTTCTCCAGCCAGCTTGGTTGACACGGCCATCCTGAGGCAGTGTAGAAACTGCCTCATGTTCACCGACAGCCCTCTACTCATTGTCCACACAAACTCAACATATGAGAGATGCAAATATATTAAGAACCTTGAATCCATGCTTTCTCACACACCAGTCAGTACATATGACTCCACCCAAACACATATCCCACATACCTACATATGTGAAGGTCCTCACCAGAAACATACCTAAACACCAGAGACCTCCCAAACACAAACATGCTACACATAATACGTCCTCTACAAAAGACAATACACATAATAGCTCATGCACGAGTGTGTCACCTGTCAAGCCCTTAAGGCAAAACACAAAACCAAACATATTAGTCATGGGTGATTCCTTTGTAAGACACACAGATATCCCCTCACCAGGATGGATAAGGAAAAGGTCACAGTCAGCTGTCTGTCAGGTGCTAGGATCCGCCATATCACATATGCACTCAAGTTTCTCAACAACAGGCGCTGTTATGACTCCGGGGCAGCCACGGTGGTGCAGCGGTTAGCATTGATGCCTCACAGCAAGAGGTTCTCCAGTTTGATCCTCGGCTGGGGTGCCTTCTGTGCGGAGTCTGCATGTCCTCCCTGTGGTCGCGTGAGTTTCCTCCGGGTGCTCCTGTTTCCTCCCACATCCCAAAGACATGCTGTAGGTGGACTGGACACTCTAAATTGGCCTTAGGTGTGACTGTGTGCATGTATGTGCCTTCCATGGAAGGTTGGGCGCTGGGCTGGCAACTCAACACCGTAAAACTCCACTGCCAATCATGAGCAGACAGGTGATCCGCTGTGGCGACCCCTAACCGGGAAAAGCTGAAAGAAGAAGAAGGTACTGTTATGACTCCATCATAGTCCATGTTGTTGTGAGTGACTTGAGACATACCTCTCTGGACTATATAAAAGAGAGACATGATTGAGCTCTCAGATTATGTGTATGTCCCTAGCTTGAAGCAGCATTTTCCCATCACCTAGGTTGATGCCTCACAACAAACAGAAAATGATTGACTTCAATAATTGGCTTAGTTTCTGGTGTCATTCTAAGGGGGTCCAGTATCTGTCTGCCTGAGATGACATGATTGACAGACCTCAATGCTTTGCCAGAGATGATTTTCATCAGTCTCCCCTGGGATTTTGGCTACTGGCTAAGGCTCTTGTCACCCCCCATAAAGCCTTTTTTAGGCAGTATCTCAAGGACAAAATTCCCCATGTAAAAACACCATCTAAAAACAATGTCAATGTTATACTGCTAAATGCTAGGAGTCTTAACATGAAACTGCACTCAGTGGAAGCAGTCCTCATCTTGGAAGACGCAGACGTGTGCAGTCATGGAGACTGGTGTGATGAAAGGAGGTACTGCCAGCACAACTAGCTGGAATCTTGTAAATAATTGTATGTCATTTGTGAATATCAAACTGATTTATACAAGATGCTTGTGTTACAAATGTATTAGAACTGTATGTCATATAAGATGCTGGTGTTACAAATGTATTAAAACTGTATGTCATATGTATATCAAATTGATTTGTACAGACATTTGTGTTGAAAAGGTATTTGTAAAGCGCTTGTGTTTGAAATGTATCCACAGTGTGCCCTACTGGATAGAGAGCAGAAATGTATATGCACGATTGTAACTGTTTAAATGTATATGTTTTAACAGAGGAAACTGGCAGACAGGAGGTTAACCTCAGTCCAGCAAACTTTAAAAAATATCTGAAATTAAATCACTTTGTAGGCTAGGCCATAAAGATGCTATCTCACAGATATCGATGTAGCCAGAGACACAAAGTCTGTATTAGGAAGCTTTCTGTATTGTCTTTGGGGTGAACTAATTACTACTGTGGAAACATGGAGGTATGCAATTGTTTTATGACTTACAGCACCTGCCAAAGATCTGAGCAAAATCCCTTGTGTGTATATTTTTACAGGTAAATGCTAAGTTCTGCCAGCTTACAGCAATGCATGTTTTGCATGGGAACTTGAAGTCAGATGACCGGAAGTGATATCATTCTGCAAGCTAAGTGATATTTTAGATATTATTTTGAGAAGTCTCTGTGTGAGGCAGAGCATTCTGTATTCTGTCTTGGGCCTAACAACAAGAGGAATCATTCACCACATCATCTGCCTTGCTCTACTAAGTAAGTTATTAGGGAATAGTAACTCTCTTAGATACAGTCAGGAATATAGTGAAGCTTACTTTAGATATTGTTTTTCTTTATTTGTCTGAGCCTGTCCTTCAATGTTATTTTAAATATTTCCTGTGATTTTGAACTCTGATGTCACTGTGAATAGATATTTAGTATTGTCTTGTTCTTTTATTAGTTATTATTAAATATATTTAAACTTTTCATTGTGGCTGAACTTTGTAGAGCTATTTAAGTTTTGAGAGTACTTGCATATTTATTTCTTGTCACTGTGTAGGCCACTCCTAATAGCCTTGCTCTTGGTCAGACTACCATTTGTATTAGTATTAATATTACACAATAAAACTGGAACCTTGGCTAAGGACTTGACTGTATAGTTAAGCCAGTGGGGAGTCTTGCTGGGGATCTGGAGAAAGTGGGAGAAGCCAGTCTCGGACTGACTGTGGTCTCTATTTGCTCTTAAGGGAAATTGCACTTGATGCAGAGAAGTGCATTTGGAAATATTGTGTGTGTACCTGTTAGCCTCCCAGTGAACATCCCCCACTGGTGCCAATGGTGAAGCTTGAGGCTCCTTGATTACTTCCTTGATTACTGGCCCAGAGGTGAAGAGTCGTCATATATTGGTTGGCAGTGGTGGGATATCCATATCACATATTGGTTGGCAATGGTGGGATATCCACATCACAACCTGGTTCAAGGTTATGGAGAGCACCCCAGCAATACCGGGTTACACCTCCTTCCAAATGTTTAGAAAACAAACCGAAGGGGTGAAAACTAAAGGAGGCGGTGTATCAGTATTTATTAAAGATAAATACACCTCCAACTCGATTAAACAGTATGATTCCCTGGAGAGAATTCAAGTACAATTAACTGTTGGTAGGACACCTATTCAAATCACTGCTAGCTACAGGACCCCCTCCATGAATCAGGACACCCACTCTGCATATTTGGATCTACTTGAGTCTATCAAGATACATCTGAACACCATGGTTATAGACGTCTTTAACTACCCATCCATTGACTGGGTAAATTACTGGTGCTCAAGGTTCCTTGACTTCATTAACTCCAATACCCTACACCAGCTGGTTGACCCCCCACAAGGGGTGCCAACATCCTTGATCTGGTGCTTAGCACTATGATGGACCACTGTAGCACCCCACGTTGAGGTCTTCCCTGGTGAGATCTGACCACAAATCAGTCTCATTCAAAGTAACTATTGCACCTGACCCCTCCCTAGCAGCAATTAAACTAAAAAACGTCTCCAAAGCAGATTATAACCTCTTATGGGATGGTATAAATAGCTTCAATGCACCCCCCCAATGGAATTGGCAACTACGCAGAATTCTACACCAACGCTTTATACAAACGCCTGTATAACTGCATTGACTCGGCAGTATCTGACAGGACCAAAACAAGCTCTTCAAGGAAGAGGAAACCTGCCTGTTGGACAACTGCCATTAATATTGACTCCCGGTCAACAAATTTAAATAAATAAATAAATAAATAAAATAGGCTTTACAACAAGATGAAAAATTGCTATCTAAGAGTAAGAGGAAGCAAGCCCTAAACTGGAAACACTCCCTTCTCAGCTTAAGCAAGCAAATAAGACTTCTTAAAGTCCTCCAAAGCAAACTATGAATCCAGATTAGCTTCTTCAATGAAGAACAACCATAAGGCATTCTTTAGTTACATATGTAACCTAAAAGGAAAAGCTCAGATTTGTGCCGAACTGGTAGATAATGATACCACATATACTGATCCTATGGACATAGCTAACCTGTTGGCCGACAGGTTCTGTGAAAACTTCACTCCCCTGTCCCCGCCACACGTACCCCATGACATCCCTGCCACCTGTCCCCTACCTTGTATCTCTAAAGAGCTGGTCATAAAGGCCCTCTGTAAGGCCAGGAAACACAGCATCTACGGGACCTGATAACATCCCAGGCTGCGTCCTACATGGGCTCAAACCAGAATTAGCAACACCACTGGGTACTCTGTTTTACTCATAGTCTAAGCACCAGCTTCATCCCAGCTGAATAGAAAATGGCCACCGTTATTCCCTTGCACAAAGGTGAGGCTTCTACTGACCCCAGGAACTATAGACCTATTAGCCTGACTAGCCTTATCTGCATGGCCATGGAGCGAATCATCATGGATCTTATCAACAAAGATATAGGTAATCTCCAATCACTTGACCCTACTCAGTTTGGATTTGTCAGAGGGAAGTCATGTCTGTTAAACCTGGTGGACTTCTTTGAGACAGTCACCAAGGCCCTGGATGAGGGGAAATCTGTGCATACAGCCTACCTAGACTTAGCCAAGGTGTTTGATGCGATCCCCCACTCAGACATCATTGACAAATTCACCCAGCTAGGTATCAACCCTTATATCATTAGATGGGTTACCAACTGGCTCACTGATACAGTCAAAATAGGGGAATCCACCTCCAAAACCAGACCTGTAACCAGCGGTGTTCCACAGGGATCAGTCCTGGGACCTCACTGTTCCACAGGGATCAGTCCTGGGACCTCTACTTTTTTGAATCTATTTCTCTGAAGTACAAACAAAAACTAAAGTCTGTGGCTGACAAAGTTTGCTGATGACTGCAAACTGGGAGTTGTCATAGAATCTCCAAATAATGTCAACATCCTACAAGAGGGTCTTACACAAACAAATGATTGGTGCCAAAGTCATGGCCTTAAACTTAATGCAAAAAAATGTATTATCATCCCTTTCGGTAGGAGCAATGTTCCTGCTAACTACCACAACAAAAGCAACACACTAAGTACGCACTCAGTGGTCAAGAGACCTGGGCACACAGGTTGACAACAATCTTACCTTTGGTCACCATGTCTCCACAGTGGTAAGAAGGGCATTCTATATCATATCATTTATCTCATAAGTAAGGGCATTGCCTCCAGAAAAAAATAAGTTATAAACTCCCTGTACTCTTCCCTCATCAAGCCAATAATTGAGTGCAATGCCCCTTTTAGTATGTACCTTTCCAGACACCTGCAGCAATTGGAGAAACCACAATGGTTCCTCACAAGGAAAATTCAAGGTCTTCACCAGCTGTCCTATGTGGTTAATTTGAAATCACTGTCACTTTATTCTTTTTCATGCAGACTACTTAGAGGCAATCTCTGACCCTGCTTTACTGGAAATGCTGCATATCTGCAAGTCAAATGGTACACGAGTTAGTCACGCTAAAGACCTTAACCTGATATGTGACATTAATAGAACCTGCTGTTGAGACAGATTTTTCTCCCAGAGGTTACCACACCTTTGGAACAGACTCCCACTTCATGTCAAACAGAGCACTTTGGTCCTTTTCAAATGCAATCTGAACGATTGGATGGGTAAACGTAAATTCACCCCAGGGGTTTCACCTGTATCCCTCTTGGACATGGGCATTAGGTGCTAATCATGGAAACAAGGGTAGAACTTGGCCAGGCTTGTAAGGGCCCTAGGGCCATTACCCTAGTAACTTCCTATGATGCTATGATGAGGCAGGTCAACGGGTGTTGTTTTTTTCATATGAAGCCAATGTAGCTGCTGTTCATCACTGGAAAACTTGGAAGGATTCTCGGTTTTTGAAAGTTACCTTCTAATTATGTATTTTCCTTGCAGGAACCTGTTGAGAAACAGCCAGCATCGATTGCCTTCCAAAGAGCTGTTCATAGGTCATTGAGGGTTTGCTTTAGCGAAGTATTGAAATTATTCCAGAAACATTAGTTAATCAATGTGTCTGTATTTTTTTTTAAATATTGTACCAGACTTTATCTATGCAGTAAAGTATAAGGGATGGGCACGATACAGATGTTATCACATACTTGAAGATGTAAAAAGGTACTAACCAGAAGGGTGAATGTATTATAATCCCTAGGCATGCTGTAATATCTGTACTATTCACACCTCAGGTGTATTATTGTGCTTATAAAATGGGCGTCTGTATTTTTCTTTGCAGTTTGAATTTACATTTATTAGTTTTTGCATGATATAGATATGTTTTGTAGTTTATATTAATGTAATTTAGTTCCTCCACCCATTTTAACTAATTGCTTGCTGTGCAGGATTATAACTTTTTAACTGTGGAGAACTGGTGGTTATGAAGAACATTTGACCTCACATAAGTGCGAGTCAGGAATAGCAACCAGTAAAAGTTGCATAAGCATAGGTTCATAGGTTCATACTAGGCTATCTGCCCTAGGGCATTTATAAGCCTAGCCAGAATGTGTTTGGCTTTCGCCACCCATTTTAAATTTATTTTGCTATGCCCTTTTTCGAGGTTAGTATACTGTGCCTCTGTCTAACAGTGACACAGAAGTGATACCCGAGGTAAACCTACGATCTCCCATCCACTCATCAAGATTCCTCTTGAAGAGAGTCAATGAGGGACTCTGCCTAACCTGGACTGGGATTTTATTCCAGAATGAAGGGAGCCCCTGGGTTATGAATCTGTCCCTCCAGCATGTCCTATTTATTTCAGTGCTGAGGTTCAAGTCTCTCGAGCGCGTGGCTCGATGGGATTTGGATTTTCTGAGGTGCAGCATGTCCATTAATTCCGGGTTGGACATGGCTTTATACGTCAGGCACAGATCGCCTCTGAACAGGCGGTATGCCACTGAGTAGAGCTGGAGTTTCTTTAACCGGGCAGCATATGGCATCTGTTTGAGCCCTTTGATCCTCTTGGTGAGGTACTTTTGGGGTCTTTCCAGTTGCTGCAGGTGTCTGGTAAGGTACATCCCAAAAGGAATTATGGGCCTGATGAGGGATGAGTAAAGAGGCACGATGGCGTCCCTGATCTAGATGTGAATCCCTTCATGATTAGGTGGGCTATATAAAATGTTTTTCTAACCACTTTGGCCACATGGTTGTCAAATGAGAGATTGCTATCAACTTGGGTCCCCAGGTCCCTAATTACTTCTTCTGTACTTAATGGATTACCACCTATGTGGTAATTTGTGGGCACTTTGTTTTTGCCAAAGGGGATGACTATACACTTTTTGGCATTTAGCTTGAGGCCATGGCTCTGGCACCAGTTGTCTGTTTCTATGAGGCCCTTTTGTAGGATGCTTGTGTCGACTGGAGAGTCGATTATGGCACCCAGTTTGCAGTCATCTGCGAACCTGGTCAGCCACAGTCCTTCCGTGTTGGCCTGTACCTCCGAGAAATATATACCGAACAAGAGAGGTCCCAGGACTGAGCCTTGTGGGACACCACTTGTAACTGGTTTGGAGTCTGGCATGGCTCCAGCAATTCTAACCATGTGGGTTCTGTCCTTGAGCCAGTTTGCAATCCATCTAGTGACATAGGGGTTTATATTTAAGCTGGTGAGCTTATCTATAATGCCCGAGTGGGGTATTGTATCGAAGGCTTTTGCTTGGTCCAGGTAGGCTGTGTGGACCACCTTCCCCTCGTCAATGGCCTTGGTGACTGTTTCAAAGAAATCAACCAGGTTTAAGAGGCAGGATCTGCCCTTAACAAAGCCGAACTGGGTAGGATCCAGTGTTTGTAGGTCCCCAATATCTTTATTTATGAAGTCCATGATGATCCTTTCCATAGCTTTGCAGACCAAGCTAGTCAGGCTTACGGGGCGATAGTTTCCAGGATCCATTGAGGCACCACCTTTATGGAGAGGGACCACTGTTGCTGTACGCCACTCTTTGGGCACATATCCTGTAGTAAGGCTGAGACTGAACAGTAGTTTTATGTTTGGGTTTAGCTCTTCTTGGAGTTCATGTAGGATGCTTTGGCTCTTACCTGAGCATCTGAGATGTCAGGGGGGCAGCACTCTGCTGGGATAGATATTTGCTCTTTTGGTGGGGAGGGGGGGGAGAAGTTTGCGCTGAACCTGTCAGCAAGGATGTTGGCAATGTCTGTGGGTTCGGTGTATTTTTTGTCATTTTGGACTAATTCTGAGCATATCTGGGAATTACCACTCAGGTTCCTAACATAACTAAAGAAAGCCTTGTGATTATCCTTAGTGTCCTGTGCAATTTTTGTCTCGAAGCTGGCCTTAGACAATTTTATGTGTGCCCGTAGTTTTTTGCTAATACTGATCAGTGATGCCTTCCCTTTTTGGGATTTTGCTCTATCATTTAGTAGCTTCCTCCTTCTATTGTATAGTTTGTTTATGGCTGGGGTCCACCAGACAGGACGTCTGCCTTTGGAGAATTGGGTCTTGGTTTTATTTGGGATCGCATGATCCATGCATTCCTGAAGGTGTTCATAGAATGCGTTTATAAAGGATTCTGCGGTCTGGGCCGTATTTTCCACAGGCCCGGGGGCTTTGAAGGATTCCACCTCAGTTTTGAGGAGTGTGAAATTTGCTTTAGAGAAGTTTTTCACTGTGGTTTTCTGGGCAGGGGGTGGGGTCGGGATGTGAATATCCAGTGAGATTAGTTTATGGTCTGATCTTACCAGTGAGGGATACACTTCTGGTCTGGGGCATAGCGTCCCCATGTTGGTGATGATCAGGTCCAGTATGTTTTCCCCTCTTGTGGGAGTGGTAACAAGTTGTTCCATAGCATTTGAGTTTATAAATTCTAGGAACCTTTGGGCTAGGGTGTTGGAGCTAGAGTAATGCTCCCAGTCTATGTTTGGGTAGTTGAAGTTGCCCAATATAATGGTGTTTGGAGAGACCTTCATATTTTCCAGTGTTCTCAGGAAGGCCGAGTGGGGTTCCTGGGTTTGGGAGGGTGGTCTGTAGCAGGCTATAAACTGGAAGGCAGTTTTACCCACTGTTAGTTGCACATGGATAGTCTTTGATGCTTCGTGCTTTGCCACCAACCTGGAGGTGTGGGTATCTTTGATGAATATCGATACTCCCCCTCCTTTTGTGGTTCGTTCCAAGTTTTGGGGCTGAAAAGCATGGTATGAGGTATAACCTGGTAGTGCTGGGGTGCTCTCGGGAGCCCTGAACCAGGTTTCTGTTACTGCACAGATATCGATGTTCTCCATGCTAAGGAGAGTTTCAAGTGCGTGCATCTTGAGGTTTAGACTTCTGGCGTTGAGTAGCATTACTCTTAGTTTCTTATCCCTTGTGATACCTATGGAGGTGGGTTTGTCTTTTGAGCCTTGCCTAAAAAGGCACTATGGGGTAGCAAGAGCCTTTGCCAATATCCAAAAGCCCAGGGTGACAGGTGCAAGCCGTCTCTAGCGAAGCATCGTGGCTTGTCGAGCATATCATCCCAAGCTGACAGGCATTGGATCCCCTTTGAATGACACCAGTACTTAAGCCAATTGTTGAAATTGATCATCTTGTCTTCATATTGTGGCATCATTCTTGGTGAGGGTAAGATGCTACTCAAGGTCAGGGTCATACCGGCCTGGGCTACATGCTCAGAGAGCTCCTTTATGTCTCTTTTCATGTAGTCCAGGGAGGTACGTCTCAGGTCATTCACACCAGCATGGACAATGACTGAGTCATATTTGTACTTGCCTTGGAGTGACCTGAGCATACTGAGTTACCTCTGGCTGGATAGCCATATAAGCTGTTTTCACCATCTGCGTGATCCACTATTATTTTACAGACAAATATATATCAGTAGATAAATAGACAGAGAGAGAGAGTGAGTGTGTGTGAGAGAGACAGAGACAGCTAGACAAACTGCTAGACAGATAGATAGGTGTTGAGAAGCATTGAAAGACAGATTAGATTACTCAGACAAATAGGCAGGCAGACAGAAAAATACCGATAAACAGAAAACAGACATACAGGTGGTCAGTTTTGTTTGTAAGGGTGGGCTGCCCACTGCACATATTTTTTTATTGAGTGGAGGAGTTTCTAACAGTTATTTGACAGATGCACATTGACTGTTGCCAGGTACCGACCACTCATCCACCCTCCTGAGACTTTGAACATAATTTAGTAGTGTCAAATTACACTGCTGGTGTAACATTTTAAAAGAGGAGATACACCACCAAGGTCTCATGTTCTCCATTATCTTTATGGAATTTTGGTATGACTTTTTTGGACAGTCATTTAAAGAACACTTACTGTCAACTTTTGAATGCTATTCTGCAGTTCCATTTGCAAATCAAAACCAGAGCTACACAACTCAACTTGTACATGATTTGGGACTATGCAATACATGAAATCTACTGTGACTCAGAGTGATAGGCAAATGCTGTCCATCCTACAAAACTGAATAGTGGCAGGTGAATGAGTCCAGATCATACCTCTCAACTGTTGAGATTGTTGCAAATGTCCAAATTTTTGCCTCATATTTTTTGGTCTGTTCCTCATAAAATTTCTGGTTTTCTTGCAAATCGCTGTGATAATCTGAGGTTAGAAGTCGTTAAATAATGGCATACATTTGAGTTTCAGATCTCATATCCTTCAGAAAATTCATTCTATCACAAATTCTGCCATTTAGCCACTTTCTAACTTAAGAAAAACAATATTTAAAATCTGTCCCTAGTTTTGGGCCTTTATCCCCTAATTATGTCTGGCTTTGTACAGATTTATTGCGTTAGTATGTTGAGGGGTATGCTCCAGATAAGGAGGTTAAATATCAATAGCACAGTGTTTCAGAAACATGCATGCTGTTTTTACAGGTGACAGAGGCTGGAAAATATTCACAAGAGCAATCATTTTTACTGAAAGACATATATTTAAGCTGTAATGCTCCCCTAAAATAATTTTTCTTAAAACGGTTTGTTTACCTGCTGATATGCTTGTTGCAGACTTAGAAATACAGTGGATATAAAAAGTGCACACACCCCTGTTAAAATTGCAAGTTTTTGTGATATAAAAAAAAATGAGACCACAATAAATCATTTCAAAACTTTTCCTACCTTTAATGTGACCACAACCTGTACAATTCAGTAGAAAAATAAAGAAATCTGTTAGGGGAAAAATATTAAAAATAAAAAACGTACAATACACTGGTTGCATAAGCTTGCACACCCTTAAACTTATACTTTGTTGAAGCACCTTTTGACTTAATTACACCATTCAGTTTTCTTGGGTACACATCTGTCATCAATTAAAGGGACTCTGATTAACCCCAAATATAGTTCAGCTGTCCTAGTAGGATTTTCCGGGTCTATATCACATAGTCGAAGTTCCATAACTTTGACTACCATATGTACGAACACATATGTCTGAAGTTACAGAACTTCGACTATGTGTAAAAAAAAAAAAAAGGGAAAACAAAATAAAAGGTTGTATGCAGGGGGGTAAGCCCCCCCTGCCCCCCACACCCCCTGCTCTTTAAATATACCAACTACGAGGTCACGCTACAGTGCAGTAAAGGGAAAATTTCCTTTACTGCACTGTAGCGCGACCTCAGAGTTGGTATATTTAAAGAGCGGGGGTGTGGAGTGTGCAGCCCCCCACATGGGGGGTGCAGGGGTGCTTGTCCCCCTGTTTACAACCCTCAGGTACTTTCGTTTTGTTTTTATTTTTTACAATCGAAGTATGACAACTTAGAACTTATGGTTTTGACCATATCACGTTCAAAGTTGTCATACTTCGACTACGTGATATAGACCCGGATTTTTCTGACATTTACTCAGTTGCTTACTACAGCAAAAGCCATGGTTCACAGAGAGTTTACAAAACATCAAAGGGATCTCATTGTTGAAAGATATTAGTCAGGAGAAGGGTACAAAAAAATTTCCACAGCATTGGATATACCATGGAACACAGTGAAGACAGTCATCAAAAAGTGGAGAAAATATGGGACAACAGTGATGTTGCAAAGAACTGGACAGCCGTCCAAAACTGATGAAAAGACAAGAAAAAAACTGGTCAGTGAGGCTGACAAGAGTCCTACAGCAACACTGAAGGAGCTGCATGATTTTCTGGCAAGTACTGGTAGTGTACTACATGTGACAACAATCTCCCATATTCTCCATATGTCTGGACTATGGGGTAGGGTTGCAAGACGGAAGCCTTTTCTTACACAGAAAAACATCTAGGCCCAGCTAAAATTTGCAAAACAATACATCAAGTCTCCCAAAAGCATGTGGGAAAATGTGTTATGGTCTGATGAGACCAAGGCTGAACTTTTTGGCCACAATTCCAAAAGGTACGTTTGGCGCAAAAACAACACTTCGCATCATCAAAAGAACACCATCCCCACGGTGAAGCATGGTGGTTGCAGTATCATGGTTTGGGGGATGCTTTTCTTCAGCTGGAGCTGGGGCATTAGTCAAGGTGGAGGGAATTATGAACAGTTCCAAATACCAGTCACTTTTGGCCCAAAACCTTCAGGCATCTGCTAGAAAGCTGAAGATGAAGAGGAATTTCACCTTTCAACACGGCAATGACCTCAAACATATGTCGAAATTAACAAAAGAATGGCTTCACCAGAAGAAAATTAAAGTTTTGGAATGGCCCAGCCAGAGTCCAGACCTAAATCCAATAGAAAATCTGTGGGGTGACCTGAAGAGGGCTGTGTACAAGAGATGCCCTCACAATCTGACAGATTTGGAGTGCTTTTGCAAGGAAGAGTGGGCAAATATTGCCAAGTCAAGATGTGCCATACTGATAGACTGACTGACTGATAGACTCCTACCCAAGAAGACTGAATGCTGTAATTAAATCAAAAGGTGCTTCAAAAAAGTATTAGTTTAAGGGTGTTTATGCAACCAGTGTATTGTACATTTTTTATTTTATATATATTTTTTCCTAACAGATTTGTTTGTGTTTCTATTGAATTGTACAGGTTATAGGTCACATTAAAGGTGGGAAAGGTTTTGAAATTATTTATTGTGGTCTCATTTTTTTATATCACAAAAACCTGGCAATTTTAACAGGGGTGTGTACACTTTTTATATCCACTGTATTTATAAAGGTAATAATTTTGGTGGCAGCTCACAAAAACTGAAAGGTATATGTATGTAAGCTGCAATGCTCTCACCCCATAATTTTTCTTAAGATGGTTTCGATGATGCAATGCTTCTTGCTTTGTTTAATTGAGTTTCTACCACAATTTATACATGTCTTTGATTGCTAGTGTGAAATGTAGTTGTATTCATTCAGTGTTTTATCTTTGTGTACTGTATCTTAAAATTCACCTCTTAGGTCAAACAGTACCTAGCAGTAATTTTCTAGTGTGTGTCTGTGTGTGTCTGTGTGTGTGCGCGCGTGTCTGTGTGTGACTGTATGCCTGTGTCTATGTTAGATCTGACCCCTAGGTTACAGTGTCTGACTTTCTGCTTTCCTTTGGTATTGGAACTGCTAGTTTTTCCTTCATGCTCTTCACTTTCTTTTTACTTTATACACTGCTTCATCTTCTGTTTACTGGTTTTAGGCTTTCACTTTCATCAGTGGGTTGTTTTCATACCTCTTAACCTCTCAGCATAAGAAATCTGGACAATGCCAGAAATAATTGGGGGGGGGGGGCAAAGGCCCAAAAATAGGGACAGAATTTAAATATTGCTGCTATAAACTTAGAAAGTTGATAGAATAACACATTTTACATAATTATGTATTTTCTGAAGGATATGAAGTCTGAAACTGAAATGTCTGTCATTATTTAGTATTATTTAGTGACTTCAATCCTTAATGATTTGCCAGAAAACCAGAAATTTTATAAGGAACAGACAAAATATGATGAACAAATCTGGACATTCTGCGAAAATTTGGACAGTTGAGAGGTATGGGCTTGTTTCCACTGGGAGTTAGCACAAAGAATTAAAGCACTGAACTGTTAATAAGCTGCTTCCTTTTCCCACAGGGTTTGATTCTGTCCACCTTCATTTGCCTACTGTATGACTCTGAGCAGATCACTTAGCCAGACAATTCTTCCAGGTTGCCCCTGAAAAGGGGCAATTTGCCCATTGGGCTTACCTGGTCAATGAACTTATAAAATAAAATACCTTTTTTATGTCTTTTATTGTTCTTGATCAGGTAGTTCACCTAAATTTGATATTTTATT
This sequence comes from Protopterus annectens, assembly GCF_019279795.1. Classification (NCBI taxonomy): domain Eukaryota; kingdom Metazoa; phylum Chordata; order Ceratodontiformes; family Protopteridae; genus Protopterus; species Protopterus annectens. Next base: position 124,761,572 of record NC_056727.1, read on the forward strand.
GCTTTTGGTACTGTAACGTTAGTTTAATGTATGTCACAATCCTGATTTCTGTTTTGTCTTTCTTCTTTTTAATATATATTTTTCTATGCAGATTTAGTAATACACTTGAGGTGGGGGTATTTCATAGGTTCATAGGAGATTAATAAGCTAATGGCTCAAGAGCCCGTACAAGCCAATCCAGTTTTATATGACACCACCAATGCAGCCTGTACATAGCCAGGTGTGTTGGCATGCAGGGATAAAGCCCTGACTAAAGGCTGGCAACCCAAGAATGATTAGCAGCTGGGCAGCTGTTGGAGCTGGTAGGAAGATGGGTGTAATGATGTGGCATTTCTGGCTCTCCTGCCTTTGGTGGTAGGATTGGAGGCATGGACTTGGATGCATGGTCCTGTGGTAGAGTCCCCAGTGGATAACATATTATAGACCATATAGGAGCACTGGCTCCAGGGACTGTAAGGTAGTCTTGGGGGGGGGGGGGTTACATCACATATAGAAGTGAGCAACATGCCCTTGTTGATGCTCATTGCATACCAAAGCCTGAAATGTGTTTCTGGGAATGCACCATGGTGGTTAAGGCTAAAATAAGAAAAAAAAAACCTGCTGGCTGCCTAAATGACAACCCCTTTAAATTGACTGTCATTCCCACAGAAGGGGTAATGAAAGGGCTAGTTGACTGAAGGCAGAACTTATGACTGACTGGGATATCAGGCTTGACATCATCACACTAATATTCAGTTCTGTTATTTTCATTCACTGGTATGTGATTCTGGGATTGCTAAGTGGCCATACTCCAACCATCCTATACAGAAAACGTGTCTATTCTCAATGCAACGTTACTTACAAATACATCCGTAGCAAAAAACTTCTCACCCTCCTCGCTTAATCAGCTACTTCAGCAATGCAAATGAGCACCACTTAAAAACCACCAACTAGACCTAGCTGTTCAGTAATTCAACAATACCTTCCTTTGTATACTTAATAATCTCTCTCCCACCAAAAAAGTTTGCTCAAAAACCCAACACCTACCTTGGCTAACCACAGACACCAAACTTCTACTAAAATGCAGAGACAAAGCCTTGGCAGCCTACCATTCTACCAGAGACAAAACAAACCTCTGTACATATCAACAGCTAAGAAATCAAGCTAAAAAGCAAGTCAAGAAAGATAAACAAGCTTACTTCCTGACCTGTCAACAGACACACCTAAACAACCCCCAACATTCTGGCAAAGCATTTATTATCTCCTCAGCCCTGATCACTCTTCAACCCCTGCACCAGTCACCTCGAATAATACTGACCCTATCGCTACTCAATTCAACTCTCATTTTCTACATACTATAACCTCTCTGCTAAATGACCAACCTAACAAACTGCTTACCCTCCCCACTCCTACTCCTGATAATCCCTACCCCTTCACTTTTACTCCCATCCAGACTAGTTACATAAAAACACTCCTAGCCAAGCTAAAACCCTGCTGTCTTGCAGCTGACCTACTTCCAAATGAATTTCTAATAATCGCAGCTCTTTCCATTGCCTACCCCATATCAATCCTGATTAATAGATCTATTTAAGAACAATACGTCCCAGTTCTATAGAAAATATCCCACATCATTCCCCTCCACAAAGGCAGACCATCTAGAGAACTCACAAACTACCGTCCCATAACCATCCATTCCCCCTTGCAAAAATCCTATAAAAATGCATCCATAATCAACTCCTCAACCACATCCTTACAACCTATTATCCAGTTCCTAACATGGCATTGATCTAAACATAGTACCAGCTCTGCCCTATTGTCTCTTACCAACACCATTCATCATCACTTAAACGAAGGCCAGCTTGTCTCCTCTATCTTTCTCGATATGTCCAAAGCTTTTGACACCCTTTTCCCACTAGCTATTACTTAACAAGCTCTCATCCTATGGCCTCAATTCCTCATCCCTGTCCTGGTTCCATAGCTATCTTTCTAATTATCAGCAAGCTACTAAATGAGAAAACAACCTATCCCCCCTGCTCTCCATTTCTGTTGGCATACCCCAAGGTTCCATACTTGGCTCTCTCCTCTTTAGCATATTTACAAATAACCTCAGCTCTGAAAGTAAGCTAGCCTCCATCGTCCAATATGCTGATGATGCTACACTCATCTGCTTAGCCCCCTCCCCCCAAAAACTTCAAGTAAAATTGCAATCTTCCTTTCAAGACATAGAAAAACACTTCTCGGAACACCAATCCATTCTAACCCCAAACAAAACTAAGATAATAGTCTTCATTAACAAGAAATCCATTCCATGCCAGTCTGCTCTCACAAGTCTCTCCTGAAATAGTACCAAGAAAGACCCTACTAACCAAACTAAACTTGTAGGTGTCACAATAGATGAAAATCTAAAATTCGATAAACATATTTCTCTGATGATCAAAAAAGTTCATATCAAACTTGGCACCTTCTATAGGGCAAAACCTTTCCTAACTCATAGCACTAGGCTGGCCAGTGCTCAGTCACATTTGCTTTCTACACTCCTCTATCATTCTCACATATTCACTAATCTGCTTAAGTCTGACCTCAATAACCTGGAATCCTGTTACAACAAAATTGCCATGTTTGCCACCAGTCACCCATATAGAACCCGCCATTGCACTGCTCTCTCCCTCAGCTCAGCTGGCTCGAACTCCCTAGCCTGTTATCCCTCAATCAACTCACCATGGCCCACAAAATAGTCCACCAACCCAGCAACCTCCCTTCTCTTTCTAACCTAGTCCAGTTTAGTATTACTCTCAGGTCCCTCAGATCATCAGACAAACTAATGATACAGGTTACCCACTCCCACAACCAACATGGAGACTCCCTCTATTCTTACAAAATTGCCAAATTATTGAACACACTTCCTCAGCCCATCGCAAAAAACCCTAACAATCATGAGTTCAAAAAACTCTTAAAACACCACCTAGCTAGTCAATGGCATGGTTTTTGTGCTTTTTACTACTCAGCCAAGCTCCTCGTGGTCCTGCAGAGTGGTGCTAGCAGCAGAGAGGCTAAAAGAACGACTGCTAACCTGATAAGTGTTTTTTTTCCTGCTACTACCTGGGCGACTGTCCGATCTATCTAAACTGCAAGTATTTCTGCTCCTTGAACTGTTTTAATCTGTTTAAAGTTGTTTTTGCACCTGCACTTTTAAAGTTTGTACTGTTTGTTGCATTTACCTGTTGAGGCTACACACTCAAGTGCGCTAGCCTGTGTTACATATTTATTGCATTTTCCTGCTGTTTGTTGCAAAAAAGAAAAAAAAACAAAAAAAATTATCCTTGTTTCCCGTCTTTCCTGACCTAGAGTAGTCCAAATACAGGCTTTGCTGTATTCTGGACTTTTGGATAGTTCCTGTGTTGCCCATTTTCTTTCTTGGATAAAGGGAGGCTTCTTTGTTCACCAGTGGCAGTGGGGAGCTTAGAGCAGCCTATCTATCCCTGGAGGAGTGTTCCCAGCACAAGAATCTGGTAGTCTATTGGCCGTTTTGGGCCAATTTCTAGCTCTTTCAAGTCCCCTTGTATAAAACCTGCTTTGGCGTGGCTTTGCACGATTTTGCGCATAGCGCACCATCGGGCAACTCTGCTTAATTGGGTTGAAACCATTCTCGGCTACACAAAGTCTGCTCTTCACTTTTTCCCTTAGAACTGATCTAGTTCTCATAATAAACACCCTATTCCTACTCTAAAGCCTGGCACTTGCTCACTAAAGCAATTATATAAGTCAGCACTAAAAAATTAAAAGCACTACACCCTCACAAATTCCCCTTGAGTACCTTGTTCCCCATTGACCCTTTTTTTCAATTATAAAGGAATTCCCAATACTATTCTAGCATGTCCAAAGGTCAGTTGTCAATCTCCTCTCCGGTCCAGCTGGTGAATCTGGGAATCTTGAGGCAATGTTACAACTGCCTCATGTACACAGACAACCCTCTCCTCCTCCCAACAAATTCCAACACATGTGAGAGATGCAACCATATAGCCAAACTGGAGGCTAAGCTCTCTCAACTCAGTACTGGAGTAACCAGTCAGGAGGAGAAGGAAACCACACTCACTACAATTCCAGTCTCACATAGACCTACCACGACAGCAAACCAAACACATAAACACACAAAAACATACTCAGAGGCTCTAAATAAAAATCTGCCTAAGCAGCAGAGACCTCCAAAGCAGACACCCAAGCAACCGCTACCCCAAAACAAAACACGTGCAACACATAGCTCACAAAGCCAGTGTGCCAAACAGTCACAGCCCTTAAGGCTAAACAACACACCTGATACACTTGTAATAGGTGACTCTATCATCAGGCACACTGACGTCCCGCACACCAGGCTGAACAAGGAGAAGGTCACGGTGAGCTGCCTGTTGGGCGCTAGGATCCGCCACATAACACAAGCACTCAGGTCACTCCAAGGCAAGTACAAATATGACTCAGTCATTGTCCATGCTGGTATGAATGATCTGAGACGTACCTCCCTGGACTACATGAAAAGAGACATAGAGGAGCTCTCTGAGCATGTAGCCCAGGCCGGTATGACCCTGACCTTGAGTAGCATCTTACCCTCACCAAGAATGATGCCACAATATGAAGACAAGATGATCAATTTCAACAATCGGCTTAAGTACTGGTGTCATTCAAAGGGGATCCAATGCCTGTCAGCCTGGGATGACATGCTTGACAAGCCACGATGCTTCTCTAGAGATGGCTTGCACCTGTCACCCCTGGGCTTTCGGATATTGGCAAAGGCTCTTGCTACCCCCATAGTGCCTTTTTTAGGCAAGGCTCAAAAGACAAACCCACCTCCATAGGTATCACAAGGGATAAGAAACTAAGAGTAATGCTACTCAACGCCAGAAGTCTAAACCTCAAGATGCACACACTCAAAACTCTCCTTAGCATGGAGAACATCGATATCTGTGCAGTAACAGAAACCTGGTTCAAGGCTCCCGAGAGCACCCCAGCACTACCAGGTTATACCTCATACCATGCTTTTTGGCCCCAAAACTTGGACCGAACCACAAAAGGAGGGGGAGTATCAATATTTGTCAAAGATACCCACACCTCCAGGTTGGTGGCACAGCAAGAAACATCAGAGACTATCCATGTGCAACTAACAGTGGGTAAAACTGCCTTCCAGTTTATAGCCTGCTACAGACCACCCTCCCAAACCCAGGAACCCCACTCGATCTTCCTGAGAACACTGGAAAATATGAAGGTCTCTCCAAACACCATTATATTGGGCGACTTCAACTACCCAAACATAGACTGGGAGCATTACTCTAGCTCCAACACCCTAGCCCAAAGGTTTCTAGAATTTATAAACTCAAATGCTATGGAACAACTTGTTACCACTCCCACAAGAGGGGAAAACATACTGGACCTGATCATCACCAACATGGGGGCTCTATGCTCCAGACCAGAAGTGTATCCCTCACTAAGATCAGACCATAAACGAATCTCACTGGATATTCACATCCTGACCCCACCCCCTGCCCAGAAAACCACAGTGAAAAACTTCTCTAAAGCAAATTTCACACTCCTCAAAACTGAGGTGGAATCCTTCAAAGCCCCCGGGCCTGTGGAAAATATGGCCCAGACCGCAGAATCCTTTATAAACACATTCTATGAACACCTTCAGGAATGCACGGATCATGCAATCCCAAATAAAACCAAGACCCAATCCTCCAAAGGCATGCGTCCTGTCTGGTGGACCCCAGCCATAAACAAACTATACAATAGAAGGAGGAAGCTACTACATGATAGAGCAAAATCCCAAAAAGGGAAGGCATCTCTGATCAGTATTAGCAAAAAACTACGGGCACTCATAAAATCGTCTAAAGCCAGCTTTGAGAGAAAAATTGCACAGGACACTAAGGATAATCACAAGGCTTTCTTTAGTTATGTTAGGAACCTGGGTGGGAATTCCCAGATATGCTCAGAATTAGTCCAAAATGACAAAAAATACACTGAACCCACAGACATTGCCAACATCCTAGCTGACAGGTTCAGCGCAAACTTCTCCCCCCTCCCCACCAAAAGGGCAAATATCTATCCCAGCAGAGTGCTGCCCCCTGACATCTCAGATGTTCATGTAAGAGCCGCCTCTCCAAAGCAAAAAACAAAGCATCAATGGGACCAGACTGTGTCCGGCTGCGTCCTACATGAACTCCAAGAAGAGCTAAACCCAAACATAAAACTACTGTTCAATCTCAGCCTTACTACAGGATATGTACCCAAAGAGTGGCGTACAGCAACAGTGGTCCCTCTCCACAAAGGTGGTGCCTCAGCGGATCCTGGAAACTATCGCCCCATAAGCCTGACTAGCTTGGTCTGCAAAGCTATGGAAAGGATCATCATGGACCTCATAAATAAAGATATTGGGGACCTACAGACACTGGATCCTACCCAGTTCAGCTTTGTTAAGGGCAGATCCTGCCTCTTAAACCTGGTCGATTTCTTTGAAACAGTCACCAAGGCCATTGACGAGGGGAAGGTGGTCCACACAGCCTACCTGGACCTTGCAAAAGCCTTCCATACAATACCCCACTCAGGCATTATAGATAAGCTCACCAGCTTAAATATAAACCCCTATGTCACTAGATGGGTTGCAAACTGGGTCAAGGACAGAACCCATATGGTTAGAATTGTTGTAGCCATGTCAGACTCCAAACCAGTTACAAGTGGCGTCCCACAAGGCTCAGTCCTGAGACCTCTCTTGCTCGGTATATATTTCTCGGAGGTACAGGCCAACACGGAAGGACTGTGGCTGACCAAGTTCACAGATGATGCAAACTAGGCACCATAATCGACTCTCCAGCTGACACAAGCATCCTACAAAAGGGCCTCATAGAAACAGACAACTGGTGCCAGAGCCATGGCCTCAAGCTAAACGCCAAAAAGTGTATAGTCATCCCCTTTGGCAAAAACAAAGTGCCCACAAATTACCACATAGGTGGTAATCCATTAAGTACAGAAGACGTAATTAGGGACCTGGGGACCCAAGTTGATAGCAATCTCTCATTTGACAACCACGTGGCCAAAGTGGTAAGAAAAACATTTTATATAGCCCACCTAATCATGAAGGGATTCACATCTAGATCAGGGGAGGTCATCGTGCCTCTTTACTCATCCCTCATCAGGCCCATAATTGAGTACAATGCCCCTTTTGGGATGTACCTTACCAGACACCTGCAGCAACTGGAAAGACCCCAAAAGTACCTCACCAAGAGGATCAAAGGGCTCAAACAGATGCCATATGCTGCCCGGTTAAAGAAACTCCAGCTCTACTCAGTGGCATACCGCCTGCTTAGAGGTGATCTGTGCCTGACGTATAAAGCCATGTCCAACCTGGAATTAATGGACATGCTGCACCTCAGAAAATCCAAATCCCATCGAGCTACGCGCTCGAGAGACTTGAACCTCAGCACTGAAATAAATAGGATATGCTGGAGGGACAGATTCATAACCCATAGGCTCCCTTCACTCTGGAATAAAATCCCAGTCCAGGTTAGGCAGAGTCCCTCATTGACTCTCTTCAAGAGGAATCTTGATGAGTGGATGGGAGATCGTAGGTTTACCCCGGGTATCACTTCTGTGTCACTGTTAGACAGAGGCACAGTATACTAACCTCGAAAAAGGGCATAGCAAAATTCATTTAAAATGGGTGACGAAAGCCAAACACACTCTGGCTAGGCTTATAAATGCCCTAGGGCAGATAGCCTAGTATGAACCTATGAATGGCTCTGCTCCTGCCATTCTCCAGGCTAATTCTTCCAGGCTCCCTTACTACATTCAATCCCTCCAAAATTTTCCTTCCCTTATGCTATCTTGCATATAGGTTACTACAACATTCCACTGCTCTGCTGGATATGGGTGCTTTTGAACCTCTGTTCATAACTCGACATCCAATTACTACTGTGTGTCTCTCGGTTAATGCCTCACTGTATATATATTTTCAAATATTTTGTCTCACTGGGATTTGAACTTGTACTTCCTGTATTCTAGAAATCCTCTCATTGTTATTTTCCTGTTTACTATTGTGACTGTATTTGAATTTGTATTTTTTTCTGTACTCTGGAATTTCTCTTATTGTTTATTATCATACTTATAAATAACAAAACTGCTCCGCTTAGGCAAAAAAACACTCGCCGCTCTTTACCTATTTCCATTTTCCCTAAGGTAATATAATGTTGGAGTTGGTACATACACAAAGGAAAAGGTATGGAGGGTGCAAAAAAGTTTGTTTGTGATTTCTACATTTTGAACATGCTACTCATTTGAGTTTTCATAAGGATATGAGATTGCTATTTAGTGAGAGAATTACTAATCGTTTGAACCTTTGCTAGGAAGTCAGTTGGCAGGTAATGGGAGAAAATGTTACAAAAAATGAATCTAATACCACACAAACAACAACTTTTTCCAGTGTTTGACCCATTGGCAGCTTTGGCTCTGGCTTACATGTTTTACAGAGGACAAGAAAATGAATGTAGCAGATGCAGTGTTCATAGGTTATAGTCTGTTTAACAAGGAGACTTAGGTGCTAAGTGATAACTTTTTGACAGTAAAAATATAAGGAATCGTATCAAGACTGGCTTCTTGATCCATACTCATTTAATCCAGGCAGTGCAGGGTCTTGTACCAGCAAAAGATTCTCTGTGGCAATGTCTGCAGTAGCTCACACACCTCATATAACAATGCCTATCCAGTAGTTTGTTTATACAGTCAAGTGAACACTAAGTTATTGAAGGCCATCTGTAACATATGATGACCAAAAATGTATTGATGTATCATTAAAACATATAAGTGACAGAGACACACACAGGTTAGGACAGCGAAGTGATACAGTGGTTTGCGTTGTTGCTTCACAGCAAGAGGTTCTCCGATTCGATTCTCAGCTGGGGTGCATTCTGTGCAGAGTCTGCATGTCCTCCCTGCATTCGTGTGGGTTTCCTGCAGGTGCTCTGGTTTCCTCCCACATTCCAAAGACATGCATCTGGAGCATTTCTCCCCAGGCCTCCACTGATAATTGGCTTGTTCCAAGTAGGACTTTCCTGGTAAATAAATGTTAAATAAAATAAATAAATAGTCCATCTGTGTAGTAGTTAGTGTACTGAAAAAAGTATGTTCTATGTAGTGTAGTTCATGTTCTATTCACAGTGTGTATCAGACATTAGCACAAGACAAGACAAGCAGAAAATGGTCATTTGTGCAGGTCATCAGCATTTGCTGAAGTGATAGGGGTTACACTGTATGATGGCAAGGAAGATATACACAATAAAGGGCACAGAACTTGAAAAGGAACTTAAGGCAGACAGCACCCCATCATTGATGTGGGGAGCATTCTTGAGGTATTCAATGGTATATGTCATGCTCTGTTCCGCAGTGTCTTATATGGAGTATTCTCTATTATGATCTACCAAGTTTCTGGTGAGGTGTTTCATGTAGTGTTTCCCAGAGGTGTTCTTCTATGAGATGTCACAGGACAAAGCTACCTAATTAATCTCATTGACTGAATGTCCTCAAACTAAAGAACCTACATTTTAGTCAAGGCAAATGACAGTTAGTGACGTGTCATGCAATATGGTGTCCTTTATTGGAAGCGGTGCTTACCTGTGTTGGATAATGATAATGCAGAGCTACAAGCCTACCATGGCCACAGATATGACCAGTGGGCTTTGACTTCATCAAGCATCTCCATGTGCATGTGACACTCTGCCTGTGTTCTTGCCAATACAAATCTACCCCTATCATATCTGTCAGATCCAATGTTATGTGACATCATCATGAGACCAGCCAGTACAGGCCATGAGAGGCATGAGAGGAATCAGAACAAAAGCTAGGTCAACTGGCACCTTGAGCAGTTCTAAGACTGACATCTCACTCAACCCAAAGTCCTCAGAACTGCTGAACTGTTGCAAACAGCTTCTACAAGTTTTTTTTTCTGCCACAGTTATTAATATATAAACACATTCATTTAAAGAGCTCTGATACCAGCCTAATTTGCTTACTTGAATGCCAGTGCTGTGCCACCTGTTTCTTCTGAGATGCTGATCACACCCACAACAGCTTGTAGCTGACACAGCTGCCAACTTTGTCCCACCTTAACTATGGCACTGATAGGTATTATGAGGTGTATAAACTCATAAGACACTGCTCAGTACCTTCTTGCATGATAAGTAATAACCGCTAGGGCTCTTCAAAGCCTAGCAGTGCAACCCAAATGTGGCCCACAAATTTGATTTATATTTGATTTATAGGGGGTGATTTACTGACTGCTTTGTATTTCTTATGGTACATTATAGAGTCATACCATGGCAGTAACTTGAAGTCACACTTGGATGGGAAGTATTACAACATCTGATGCATTACTGATATCTGACCCTACATGTTCCCTTAATGGGTAGCTATTATGCTTGGATGCAGCTACTGTATATGTGTTCTCTTCAGAGGAATCTCAATCTAGAGCCATCTTTATCTCTGCCGTCTCTATTACACTGTCATCATTTGCCTTGGAAGAGCATAACCCCACAGTTTGTTTGCCCAGTCATATGCATTGCACCTACACTTTCTGTGGCTGTTTCCCAGATACAGACAGCATCATCAGGTACCTGACTAGTGCCCATATCAACCTTATGCCCTGAGGCCTAGACACTGAAATGCATATCACTATCCTAAGTCACGTGTGAAAGAACACCAGTGGTAACTGATGTTCACTTGGGATAGAACCTTAAGCTCCGTGAAGATCAGTGCACTACCCTAGTTAACAAATACAAATAAAATAAAATGAAATAAAATAAAATAAAATATGTGCTAAAGCTGCAGGCTTTCAAGGTAAAACATAGTATGAGCTAAACAGTTATTTACACATGCCCTGGCTAGATGTATATTCAGCTGCACCCCTTAGATGCCTAGAAGGGATACTTTGGGGAAAGAACAAATGAAAACAGAATGACCATAACTGTTAATAAGAGTCTGGCACTAGCTCTTCTAAATGTGTATTTGTTAAATGTATACTGTAACTATTATCCTAATCTGGAAAATAATCCCTGGAAACATGGGGCTTCATTCAGAACTTCTGTGTGCTTGGCTTGGACTCCTGTGACTACAAGACCCTTGAATTGTATCTAAGTCATCTGTGGACATACAAAACTGATATGGTTTACCTTTGAATTGTCATCTGCCATGTGTCCAATGTGCATAACGCCGAAAGTACGGCTGCAAAAAACGACAATGCCGATTCACCATGTATTTGAATGGCAAATAAGCGAATGCCTTTTTGCCATTCACACACATGGATCAAATGTCAGAAATGGGTTTCCAGCAAACCATTTTCGACATTTGATCCTTCAGTGTTCTCCGTATTTTGGTAATACGGGTCGCACAACAGGACAATCGCACATACCATGTGTGACAAAATGAAGGTAAACCAACTGATATAAGTATTTTTTGCACTTGCACTAGCTCTAGCTATCTCAGTTATGTGCTGAATGTATTGATTTGTTTGTATTTATCACTGTTTTTCAGCCTACACTTATTAAAGAAACTCCATATGTTTGTTACTGTACTGCACACAGGTCATTTCTAACAGTATTCTGATATTTCCTAACCTCCTCTGATACTGCAAAAGCTGTTTTGAGTTTACCAGTGTTCTCCTGAGTTTGCCAAAATATTTCTAACTTTTGTAAAGTTTTTCCTGTGTTTGTAGATGTTTTTCTACGTTTGTGCACATTTTCTGTGTTTAGGAACATTTCTGAGGGTTTGTGAACGTATTTCCAAGGATTCTAGTAACTGCAGGTGTTCTGCCTTTTGCTGAAAAACGCTTGTTACTGCACTTATCCTCAAACTAGTTAATTGTACATTAAGAGAGGGTTTGTTCTGCACTCTGGTGTAGCAGAGGGCTGATTCAACCCATCCAAGTTGGGAACTGCTGGTCGAAGGCTTATTGTGTGCTTATCTGATTGGCCTGAGGACTTAACTGTGTAAAATGATTTTGTCCTGATTGTTACCCATGCCTTGTATATGCACAAACCTGTCCAGTGTACCATCCTCTATAGAAAATGTTCTCCATATTTACAAAAAAATATTAATTTAAAAATAAAGGTAATTAATAGATTTGTGGTGTACAGCTGAAATTTGGAACATAGGTAGAATACATACATAGTACACAGTACAGTACAGTACATACATTGTACATTAGCCAGTGTTTGTGAGTAAGAGTGAAAACTATTATCAAGTACTCTAGGTTTAGTATGTGTACCTTATCCACTTTCACTAGCCAGGGGAGCAGTCATGGCACTGCCAACTTTGCTTGAGATGTTGCCTAATGAGGTTTTTAAAGGAGGCATTATCCATCTCCATAGTGCCTTTTTTAGACCTTGAGAAGTTGTTAAACCCTCCAACCTAACAAAAATCACTCACAACTACCTAAAGGTACTACTGCTCAGTGCTAAGCGTTTAAATAAAAAACTGCACTCCCTGGAAGCATTCCTTACCTTAGAAAATGCAGAGATGAGTGCAGTCATGGAAACATGGTTCAGAACCATGCAGAGCACCCCAGCTATCAAAGGCTTCAATGCCTTTTTTACATTATGAGCCCCCTCAGCTCAGGATAAACCAAAGGGAGGAGGTGTCTCAGTGTTTATAAATGACAAGTACACCACTAGACTGGTCCAACAACATGACTTGCTTGAGCTACTCCATGCCCAACTAACCATAGGTATGACTCCCTATCATATCCTTGCTAGTTACAGATCCCCTAACATGAGTCTGGAAAACCACACGTCCCACCTAAACCTACTAGAATCTTTAACATTCAGCCTAACACCATACTTATGGGTGACTTCAACTATCCCTGCATAAATTGGAAGACTTATATGACCCATATTTCACTTGCTCAAAAGTTTTTTTGACTTTGTCAACACAAACACCCTGGAGCAGCTAGTTAGCTCCCCAACTAGAGGTACAAATATCCTAGACATGATACTTACAAACATGGGGAGAATGGTACTCCCTTCCATGCATTAACTCCTCCCTGGTAAGATCTGACTACAAAATGAGCTCCTTTAGTATTAAAACTAACCTAGAACCCCCATCAAACTGCAAACATGTTAAGAACTTTGCTAAGGCCAATTATCTCAAACTGACAACTTATTAAACTTCCAAGCCCTTCCAAACTCAGATGACACTGAGGCCTAAGTACTGCACAATCACATTCATAGGAGGTAGTACCTGTGCAAGTCAGACCAATGATTAGTGGCAAAAATAAAAAACCCTGGTGGACTACTAGCATAAACAGGCTATTCAACAAAAGGAAAAAAAACATCCTCTATAAAGCAAAGATGAAACAGATTAAAATGGTGCAAAAAAGACATTCACTGGGCTAAATGAACAAATTAGAGAGCTGGTCAAATCTGTCAAAGCAAACTACAAGGTAAAGATAGCCTCCAAGGTGAAAGATAACCATAAGCCTTTTTTAAATTATGTTCATAACCTCAGGGGAAACACTCAGCAATGTGCCAAGTTAATCATGAACAACAACACATACACCCACCCTGAAACTATAGCAAACCTGCTGGCCATCAAGTTCAGTTCAAATGTCTACCCCCCAAGTCACCTCCTATCACACCCAAAGAAATACTTGCAACCACCCTCCTACCAGTCATTACGAGGGAACAGGTTCTTACTGCGCTCACTAAAGCCAAAAACACAGTCTCTGTGGGTCCTGACAACATTCTAGGATGCTTCAGAAATAACTTAAAACAGAATCTATCAGGACCATTACAAACCCTCTTTAACTACAGTCTCCAAACAGGCTTTGTCAGGCTGGAATGGAGGACTGCAACAGTCATCCCTCTTCACAAGGGGGCCCATCAACTGACCCAGGGAACTACAGACTCATAAGTTTGACCAGTCTTATCTGCAAGGCCATAGAGAGAATTATCATGGACCTGATCAATAATGACATAGGAAATCTCCAAATATTGGACCAGACCCAATTTGTCTTTGTCAGAGAGTGGACTTGCCTGCTCAGTCTGGTAGACTTCTTTGAGAAAGTCTTGAGGGCCATGGATGAGGGTTAAATGGTACCCATCTCTTATCTAGACCTGGCCAAAGCTTTTGACACAATTCCCCACTTAGGAATCATAGATAAATTTGCTGTGTTAGCCATAAACCCTTACATCATCAGATTGATAGCAAACTGGTTCACTGACAGGACACATGTTGTCTGAATAGGCAAATCCACTTCCAGTACTAAACCTGTTACTAGTTGTGTCCCACAGGGCTCAGTGTTGGGACCCTTCCTATTTGGTATATTCTTCTCTGAAGTGAAGGCCAATGTTGGGGGCCTCTGGCTCACCAAGTTCGCTGATGACTGTAAGCTGGGAGCAATCATCAAATCCCCAAGTGATGTTAACATCCTACAAACAGGCCTAAAAATGACAAACGACTGGTGCCAAAACTGTGATCTGAGATTAAATGTTAAAAAGTGCATAATCATATGCTTTGGTAAATCAGATAGCAGACCTCTAAAAGTAGACCGATTGGTGAGAGACCTAGGAACACAGATAAATAGTAACCTAAACTTTGATCACCAAGTAGTTAAGGTAGTGAGGAAATCCTTCTATGTGGTTTAACTTATAAGTAAAGGCATGACATCAATGTCAAAAGAAGTCATAGTACCATTGTACTCGGCCCTCATCAGGTCCATAATCATGTACAATGCTCTCTTCTGCATATACCTAACCAGGCACTTGCACCAAGTGGAGAGACCCCAGAGGTTTCTCATTAAAAAATACAAAGCATGAAACACATGTCTTATGCAGACGTACTACAGGCAGGCCCTATCCCTTTAGTTCATCTCATTTTGTTTATTGAGAGCTGACTTATGCCTGACCTACAAGGCATTCTCTGATCCAGCCCTGATGAAAATGTTACTTATTATCAAGAAAAATTATACTAGGGTTATGTGTTCCATGGACCTGAACCTTATTTGCGACTCTAACAGAACTTGCTGGAGAGACGTATTCATATCCCAAAGGCTACCTTGTTTATGGAATAAGCTGCCCATCTTTGTAAAACAAAGCATGTCCCTCACTCTCTTTAAAAAGACTTTGGATAAATGGATGGGGAACTGTAAATTTGCTCCTAGGGTACTGCCCATGTCCCCTATGGACAGAGGCAGTTTGTAAAATGACTCAGGACTCCAACACCCAAAGACTCAGTACCCCTGTACTACCCCATCCTATATTTGGGAATTAAGATACACTATTGTCATATCCTGGGTGTTATTGGCTAAGGTTGTAAAGGCTCTTACCATTAGCCTAGCAATCATCTATGAACCTTTTATTAATATCATTACCAACACCAAGGATGATTCTGGGAAACATTTATTTTTTAACTAGGACAGAGCAAACTGATCTGAATAGACCATTTTCTGTCTCAGCCCAAGAAGAATATGAAATGAAATAAAACACAGAGAAGTGGGAAAGAATTATAGCAGCATGAAAATACAAAGTTGAACAAGAAACACAAAGTAAATAAACAATACAAATAATAAACTATGAAAATTATATCATACAAAAAGTATATGATATATAAAATTAAAATAATAAAAATAAGATGGAGCACCATGTTGGAACATCTTACGTGGACAAGAAATACTAAAAAGACTCATCAGAAACGGCCATAGGTTGAATACTGAATTATAAAATGCCAACAATGAATGGAACCTTTTAAGTTGTTAAATTGTGCTTTACAGGGAGATCTTAGAGATTGAAGCTTGTTAGGTCTAAGTAATGTTGCCCTTTTTGAAACGTTTGCAGTTTGCTTAGCTGAACAAGGAGTTTTTATTTTTTTTCCCTGAATACAGGGAAGAAAAGTGTCTCAGTAATGTGTTTGGAGATAGACTTCCAGATTTTAGAGGCTATGACTGAAAGTGAGTGTTCTATGTGTTTTAGTTTGCGGAAAAGGAAAAAGGGATTAAGTGGCAACGTGGACAGAGATTTCTGGTTATAGGATGGTTGCCTTTCTGAGTGTCTTTTGGAAAATAAAGGGAAGGATTCCAAATTGATAAGTTTAAAAATCATAGATCCTAGCTGGAGAGTGTTTCTCTGTGTGATTTGAAGTCATTTAGCTTTGATTAGTCTGTAACCGTGATGTTCTATTTTAGGGGAGAGTGTTATAAATCTGTAAATGTTGCTAGAGGTGGATTGGAGTAGAGACAGGTTTCTTTTTGAGGTAGCAGGAATTAAGGGAAGTCCATACTTAGTTGTGGTAAGAGAACCCTTTACCTATGGTGAGCCTACCCTGGTGAGGCAAGAACTGAGAGATTTGGATGTGGTGTTGGAAGTTTACAGAGGGGTTTAACCAGATCCCCTATAAATCTATAGCTCTGGATGGTTTCAATAGGTGATTTATTGTTATATGTGATGACTGAGTTGGATTTCTGTTTATTAAGACATTGAAAATTACAAAATAATATAGCTTCTGTTTTATGTAAGTTTAGTGTAAGTTTGTGTTATTGTAGCCAGTTACTTAGATTTGAGAATTTGGATTGTAGGAGGTCAGAGATGCTGGAAGTTGAAAGGCAGGAACTTAGCTAGGGTTGGATAAAGGAGGCAGCTGCCCCAGGTGTCAAGTTTTAGAAGGCATGATTAGCTGTTAAGGATTGGTTGGCAGTTCATATATTTCTGTACTGCCATTTCTAAATGCCAGTATGGAAATACTGTTTTCTTGGTCAGGAATGAAACAAGGAGCTTGCTTCAGTGCTTCATGTGTGGTATAATTGTAGCAAACTGCTTGCTAGATGCTACACTTTTTCAACCAGAAGACATTTTGCTTCATTAAGACGCATCTAGCTGAGGAGTGATAGCAAAAAAAAAATAAATAAATAAAAGATCCTTTTTTGCTCCTCAACTTAGAGATGAGGGTGAGCTAGTTTAGGGATTGGCACAGAGCTCTACATAAGCCAGCTACAGATCTAATTGAGACCCTGACTGGTAGATCACCATATCATTATAATAGTAGAATGGCTAGTATTTGTAGGTCAGCAACTTATTAATTAATGTAAAGTAAAAGGAGAAAAGAATGGGGGAGAGGATAAACCCTTGAAGAACACCTTTTAATACAAAGTTTGTTTTGGAGGATGATGGTCATAGGTGATCAGGTTATTATGAAGTTATTAAACATCAGATATGATGATAGATACTAAAAAGATCTTGACCGCGTATCAATTGCATAGAAGGTGGCCCTGTCCCTTTTGTGCAATTCCATATTGTAGTGATGTTCCTTGCTTTTTACAAGCACAGTCTGTCATGTCAGTGACCCTGTAGTGGCACTGCAGGAGAGTCTTGACATTGCTACCTATACCTACTGTAATTACCTGCTGCAGTAAACCCTGTCACAGCTGATCCCCAGGAGAGACCACCATTGCTCACTGAATTTAAACTGTCTTGCAGGGCTTGCAGTATCACTTCATTTTCTGTAGCAGTAAAGTTTTCCTGCCTTTGGCTCTGTTAGCTACTTCAGATTGTCTGACCTACAAAATATAACAAGCACCAGGAAAACATCACTACTATGCAGTAGTATTCAGCTAGTCTGTACCTTACTATTATGACATCATTTTAAAAGAATATCCACAAAGAATGGCATATGCACTAACATAACCAATATGACAGGCACTAATAGGACTTGAACTTTGGATCTCTGGCACAGATGCTTTAAGCATACCACTACACTATTATACACAATATTCAGGTAAGAACAGTTGAATGTCATGTTACAGTAATAGTATTACAAACAAAAAATTATCTTACTTATTCACAGAGTAAATCTATACCTGAAAACACCATCACTCTTCAACTATCCTCAGAATAAATACACTGATAGCAATTCAGCATGCATGCTAGGCATTTTGTCAGCACACTTTTTTACTGAGTTGCTGTCTTTACAATTAACTGGATGGTTCTGAATTGCTTCATTAACTTTACAGCTCATTTGCTCAGAAGAAGCGCTGTAAATTAATGATGACCAATATGGTAGTACTGACATCTGCTCATAACTGTAGAACTGTGATTTACACAGCTAGAAGTACAGTTTATACATGATTCAGAAAAATGATCCAAGTAAGGCATTGCCACATTTAAGAATCCACCATACTGATTTTCACATGCAGCATGAATAGTAAATTGTATGGATGTGGAGGCATCTCACTCTGCTTGGGACACCAAAAGAAAGACTTCAGCATGGTGTATGAGAGAATGGCCACTGTAGCATTTGGGGGGGGGTGCATTCAAGGAGTTTGATCTGGAATGAGGTGGCAGGCACCTCTCTGAAAAAAATAAACTGTGTGGTTATTACTGTTGTTGTGCTCTATTAGTAAACCATTTTTAGTTACCAAGATGATTTTAAATGTTCTCCTAAGACTAATTCCTTTTGTAAGTGTGAAACCAAATTTTGAGTCCCAACTTCAGAACATACACACACACACACACACACACACACACACACACACACACACACACACAAAGCATATCAGATTTCAAAACTTGCTGTTACACGCCCCCTGCAATCCAGAATTGCCTTTCAGCAATTAAAATGAGCGAGAATGCTCATAACACCCCAGACACGTCAGGAAAACCTCTCAACTGTACAGATTTTTGCAGAATGTCCAGATGTTTGTCTCATATTTTTGGTATGTTCCTCCTAACATCTGGTACCTTTCTGGAAAATCGCTGAGGATTGAAGTCATTAAATAATGACAAACATTTGAGTTTAAAAGACTCCACAGCCATCAAAAAATCAATACTAATGCAAGATCTATCATTATATCAACTAAGTTTGTAAGAACGATATGTAAAATCTGTCCCTATTTGTCCCCCATCATTTTAGTGTTTGTCCAGAGTTTTTGCTCCAAGAGGTTGAGAGGTATGCCCACCATGAAGTAGAAAGCTGATAAAAGTACATGGTTTAGCATTATCAGGGATATTCTGAAGAGTATAGCTAAAATAACACAACAAAACTTTTTTTTTTTTTTTTATAAATGCGATAAAGTTTAAGTGTAGCTGCGCAGGTGGGCCCATTGCTTAGCTATGCTTAGTCCAGCTTAAACAGCACAAGAATTTATAGCAAGAGACATCCAATATAAGCAGTATTGCAATAGTGTAGTGGTTAGAGTGTACGCTTTGCGAGCAGCCATTCCCGGTTTGATCCCTACTGTAACCAATTTATATTTTAAATGTGACAGCAGTGCATAAACAATTTTTTTTGTATTACCTACTAAATAACATATATTTGTTAACTGGAGTACTGCATTAGGTCCAGATGTGAGGTGTCAGTGTAGTAAAGTTGTGAAATCCCCATATAAACACAAGTGCCCCATACAGTATAGTCACACATGAATAAATGTAATGAAAGCACATTGGGGGATGTCAGGGACAGTAAACAAATGTATAATATGTAATGAATGCTGAATCAATGCCATACAACAGATAGTCTTTAAAATGAAAAATAAGCAATGCTAAGCATTACACAGCTCTGCTTACCAGATGTAAGCATTGTGTAAATAAGACTGCTAAGCAATGAGTAGCCCAGCTAAGTGGATTTGCCCATTGGTAAGCAGTGCTGAACCTGTCCCTTTAAGCAATGCCAACCTTAGTTAAGCAGGTTTACCTGTAGCTTAGCTTAGCTCAGCATATTCAAAACCATCCAATCATGGCAAAGGGTGGGAAATCGGCCATATTTAAACCCCACAGGTGGGAATACAGCTCATAACTGGTTACAGCTTCCCACTGTAGGCAGGATTGCGCTTCTGGGCACAGCGCTGGGGAATCCAGGAGTCCTAGGTCATGATAGGACTCCTTGTAAAAAAAACATGATGAGAGACTGCTGCAGGGCCAGTACCAAGGCTCCCACTATAAAGCGAAAGCCTGGGACCATCTTGCCCATGACCTCACCAGTGCCACTGGTATCGCTCGGACTGGTGAGCAGGTCAGGCACCACTATGCCAACTTGAAACAGAGGAAGAGGGGGCTCTTGGACCAGTGGATCCAAGAATCAAGGCAGAGGGGTGATGTCCCAGCAGTGTGTAAGTACTCATACCAGTAACTGTTTAATAATTTCCAGCCTGTGTATATGATGGATAGGTATGGCTAAATATTTCTCTATTTCCCTTACAGCTGCAGCTGAGCGGGCTATGAATCAGGAATCCCATGCGAGTAGGCTGCAAAGGCTGCATCGCAAGGCTGGTGAGTAACAATCCTGCTTGTAGTAGTCATACCAAATAAATATAAAAGTAGTAGAAAGTCAGCTGCCAGTATAAAAACTGTTTTGTGTATGGGTTGTACTGAATAAACCAGACAGTAATAGTCCCATATAGGTCGCATTTAACTGGTTGTGTTTACTCTGGTGTCATATGGCATTTTTAGTGTTGCATTTTCTGAACAGTAATGTTGTATTAACCACTGTTACCCACACTGTACTACATAATAAAAATGTCTAGGAATGTCTGTATAAGACTGTTGTAATTACAAGGTCAGATTGTACAACTGAGAGAGACTTAGACAGAAACAGTGAAGAGATAGACAGCAATATCAAATAGCACACTGTACTGTAACTTAAATTGTTGTATGTTTAGCAGACACAGTCATGGTTTGAATCCTGGGAGTGGTAGTAAGCTGTATGCATAACCATACCTCTCAAATGTACAGATTTGTTCAGAATGTCCAGATAATTGGCTCATATTTTCTGCCTGTTACCCTGTCCCCCTGGCAAATCAGTGGGATGATCTCAGAATTTTAGGCAGCAAGGAATGACATACATCTGATTTTCAGACCTCAAAACCTTCAGAAAATGTATATGAAAACAAACCAAAAGTTTATGAGAGCAGTATTCAAAATATGTCCCATTTCTACCCCCATGTTGTCAAGCTTTGACCAGAGTGTGTGCAATAAGAGATTGAGAGGTATGTGCATAATATTAACTCAGAATCTGGGAATATGTGTAGAAACAGTCAGGTAGTGTTAACAAACATTCCCTCCACAGGTATACCAGGTAAGAGATGTAGAATTTAGCTATAAGACAGTTGAAGTATACACTTGTTTACAAACATACCACTGGACAAACCAAGGCCATAGGGTAGTGTAATAATACCTGTACCTTAATGATTAGAACAATGAGCATTAAAGTTGTGAGAACTACAAGGATATATAAGTTGTTAATTGACATCTCCCCCCCCACCATATCTGCAACAGTAATCTAAATACACAAATCAATGGGTATGTTTACACCAAACCTACTGTTGGGACATATGTCCTATTGTTCAATAATATTGAAATGTGTTTCTATTAATGTTCCATGTTGAAATACTATCATTGGTGGTCTGATACTATCAGTGTAACCTGCATGCTGTTGTAATAGCCATTGTGGTTCCATATATGCATGTGTTCTGTTTGCTATGCAACTGTTCCAAATCTGGTGTTTTGAGTTAATGGGAATATCTATGCACGCTGTTATAACTAATCCTGGATTATGTTGACCATTACTAACCCACATATGTTTTAAAACTGCAACATCATAGCACATTTGGGAAGGCCAGTCCCAGCAGACCCACCTCATAGGGCTGTGTCACTGGGTTCCAGCACATCTGGGACCCATCCTGGGACCTCCTCATCTGCTGGTCCTGCATGACCTTTGGGTGGAACCGCCTCAGGGGATGGGGTACGTCCCCCCACCCCCCAGGAGCGGGCACGGACAGAAAACTGTCACCCATAGTCAGGTCTGAGATTTGGTGTGTAGTGAGCTCTGAAGGGAGTTTGGAGATCTGCTACACCAGCCTGAGGGCCACATGGCGCATTTAGTGGGTCACCCTGCCTTTCCTACCCAGCCCCCAGCACAGCCATCTTCGGGGCCGTGAAGGTGCAGTGATGACTGCCCATGGGTGGGGACCTCAGTCCCACTGTTTCCATTTGGGGGCTCATAGGCCTCCGATTTCCAAACACCCCACCCCGTCCAAGGTGTTTACCCCCACATGTCATATACTACCCCTGTATGCTGTCTTGTCGGTCTTGTCTGTCTTCCTATCCAACCTACCTCCCCAAATGTACTTACTATCCTTCCCCAACATCCCACTCTCACCTTAAAAAAGGGCAATCTGTTCCCCCAAAAATCTCACCTCATACATAGCTGTCCATTTTGCACACATGTCCACTGGACACATGTAATCTGGTCTAATTGGCTTCACAACATATTATTGTTGTCCTCACCCCTCTCTCAGGGGTTTGAGTGTCCAAATCTACATCCAAATTCAGTTTATATGCACAGCTGTTGCTGTAGAAGAAATGGACAGCTATGGACCTTCCCTACACCCGTCCTGCACAACCTTAGCTACTTTCCCAATTGTCTTTCCCTCTGCGTGCCCCCTTTTTCACCACTTTCCTATCACCCCTTTTTCTTTTCTTTTAAAGAAATTAGCATGGGGGTAAGTGGGAGTAAGCACTTTTATGCAGTAGTAAGCAAAATTAAGCCTGTTTGCACGACGCTAAGCAATGCCTACACAGATTAAGCACTTTTATGGCTGTCTATAAGCATATTTAACCAACAGTTAGCATTGCTTACCGCTGCACAAACCTGCTTACAGCTGCTTAAAAGTGCCTTAGTCACTCTGTATACAACAGCCCTTGTTCTGCCCAGCAACAAAATAATCAGCCCTTGCAAGTCTCGAACCCAGGACCCTGCACACCACAGCCACAGTGATTTACCACTACACCATTTAAGCTGTACATAAATGTGATGTTTTCTCAAACATATCATGTAGCACAGCCATTCAACAGTAGGGGAAATGTATTTATATATTTAATCCACACACAAGCATCAAAAAAACAAACTGGAGAAATGTATCCCGAAAGAATAGTGCACAAGAGATATATTATACACAAAAGTTCAGGGATCATATACCAGGCAGGAGAATACTCGAAATAATCCTGTAGTATGAAGACACGTTCAATCACAGACTTGTTGTATGTAGTTTAAAACTCAGCTTTATTGCAATAGGTAAGTGCTTTCATGGGAATACCCCCCACTTCATCAGACCATAAGAGCATAAAATTCCTGCTTCCTTTTATAAGAAACAAACTAGCAATCACTAATTAGATAATGAGCATTGCACTCATCTTATTTTATTTATTTATTTATTTATTTTACATTTGTTGACCGGGATAGTCCGACTGGATACATGTCCATTTTCAGCGGAGTCCCGGGGAGAAAAGCTCCAACAGGGTTAAACAGTGATATATTGTTACAAAAGACATAAAGACATATTACATTGTATTAAGAGAGAGAAGATAATTACAATAGAAGGTACAATTGATAACATTTCATTACATTCTGGTTAATTCACACTTAGTTGAATAATACAAAAATTGCCTACTTGTAAGAATTGCTCATGGGAAAGTTAGTCAGGGTTTGTGCATGGGCAGAGCCAATGTGATTTATAGTGGATTTTTAGTTCTTTTTTGAATAGAGCTGGTGATGGTAAGGACGTTAGCTTATTTGGAAGAGAATTCCATACCTTGCCAATAATATTGGAGTACAGTGAATCCCCGCGCAGGTAATGGGACTTGCAAGTTTGAATTAAGAGTTTGTTAGATGAGCGAAGAGAACTTAGGTTGGAGTAAGGGGTTAGGATGTTCTTTAGTGCAGGGGTGTTATCTGGATGTTTCAGGATTTTAAAGGCTTCTATAAGTTGGTATTCAAGTAGAAGATTAGGGAATTCTGGCCAGTCAAGTTTTTTCAGGTTAATGCAGTGGTGTGTTCTATAGGGTAGGGCAGTGATGAATCTAGCAATGTTGTTATAAGAAGTGGAGAGACGATTGAGGTCAGACTTGTTGAGGTTCGTAAGGATTGGGGAGGCGTAAAGTAGGGTGGATAAGAGGTGCAAGCGGGCAGTAGCTAGTCTAGCGGCTGGAGTTAGGAAGGTTTTTAACCTATATAAAGACCCTAGTTTTTTGTTAACCATTTTAATAGTTTGGATAATGTGGGTGTCAAATCGTAGTTTATTGTCGATGATTACTCCTAATAGTTTGGCACTGGTAGTAGGAGAAATAATGGTACCATTGTTGGATTGAATGGTAAAGTGTGTGAAAGGTGTTGGGTTGGTTGGGTGGAAAAGAAGAAGTTTTTTTTTTTGGGGTTTAAGATGAGTTGATGGTCAGTTAGCCAATTTTCAACTTTGGTAAAGCAGTGTTGGGTAGTTATTAGAAGGTTGTCAAGGATAGGATTAGAACAGATGAGAGTTGAGTCATCTGCATATTGGATGCAGGTGGCTTCAGGGATAACTGAATGGAGATCATTTATGAATATTGAGAACAGAAGAGGTCCTAAGATGGACCCTTGAGGTACGCCTATACTGTTCGGTAATAGGCAGGAGAGTTTGTTCTGCCACATAACTGCCTGTTTTCTGCCTACTAGGTAGGCCTGAAACCAGTTTAGGACTTGGGTGTCTAGATGTAAGGTTACTAAGGTTTTGAGAAGTAACTGGTGGTTTACCATGTCGAAAGCTTGACATGTCTAGAAAGAGGGCTGAGGAGATATTTTGTTATTCGGTTATGGTTAATTTTCTCGGTGAAAGAGAGGAGGGCAGTGGTCGTGCTATGGTGGGGTCTAAATCCATGCTGACAGTCAGTTAGTAGCTTGTTTTGGGTGAGAAAGGACATGAGTTGGTTATGCACACACTTTTCCATAATTTTAGCAAGTGGTGATAGTATGGCAATTGGTCTATAGTTAGAGAGTTCGGTGGATGTTCCTCCTTTATGAAGAGGTATGACGTAAGATATTTTCCAGATTGCTGGGATAGTGGACTCAGTAATAGTTCTGTTAATTAATATTGAAATGGGGTATGCTATGACATCAGCAGCAATTTGCAGGTATTCTGCAGGTAGAAGATCAGCTGAGAGGGTAGTTGGCTTTAGTTTTTTCAAGCAGGATCGGATGAAGGCAGTGGATATGGGTTGGAGGTTAAAGGATAGTGGAGAGTTGGATGTCATATTGTTAGGTGTGTTAGAGGGAGTAGGTAGCTGGTTAGCTAGTAGCTGAATTGTTTCGGTAAAGAAAGTATTAAAGTTGTTAGCTACTTCTTCTTGGTTCTTGTCAGATAGAGTTTCTGGGGTAGGAGTGGTAGATCTTCCTGGTTGGAGAAGTTTGTTCAATCCTGCCCAGAATTTTGAGGGTTCTTTTGGTTTTGTTTTGTAGGTGGTGAAAGTAGTTTTCTTATCTTGGGTGGTGGCCTTTTTAGTTTCATTTCTCATTTGCTGAATATGACCGTCTAGTGGTAACTTGGTAGTACGCCATTTGTTCCATGCTTTGTCCCTATTAATTATTTTGGTTTTGGTTTCTGTGGTTAGCCAGGGTGCTATGTGAGTTTTGATTCTAGATACCCTTTGGGAGCATGAGAGTCAAGTAGGGTAAGGAATGTTTCATTAAAATGTGAGACTGCCTCATCTAGGGGAAGGGATTTCAATGTTGACCAGTTACAGTATTTAAGTTCCATGTTAAATTTTAGAGGATCAAATTTTTTTTTGTTTCTGACTGTTCTATAGACTGGCATGCTAGCATTGGGTGTATTATCTTTCATAATGTAAGTAAGCATATGATCACTAAGATCATTGGGGAGAGTTCCAGGGGTATATTTTTGGGGGTGCTCCTTGACGAGCATCCAGTCAAGTATGCTTTC
This sequence comes from Protopterus annectens, assembly GCF_019279795.1. NCBI lineage: Eukaryota > Metazoa > Chordata > Ceratodontiformes > Protopteridae > Protopterus > Protopterus annectens. Next base: position 124,787,313 of record NC_056727.1, read on the forward strand.
TTTTTGTTTATTATTACCTAGTCTGGTGGTAGTGGCTATAATCTGAGAGAAACCATGGAGATTTAAGGAAGTAGGATTGGACTGTGCAGAGCATTGGTTCCAATCAATGTTAACATCTCCCAGGACTATTGTTTCTTGTGGATAGTTGTTATCTATCCAGTTTAAGATGGCTTCTAAAGTTTCATATTGTTCCTGGGGTATATAGGTAACTATTAGATTTATGCTTTTAGTTTATTTAGTTGTATTTTAGAGCTAATATTTCAGCATTAGCAACCCAAGTGTGGTTGTTTGGGGTTAGTTAGGATGTTTAGATTTTTATAAAGGACAGCTATCCCACCTCCTCTTTTTTTTAAGTGGTCAGCTCTGAGTATGTTGAACCCAGGTGACATTATCTGATTGTCTTTGGTTGATGGTTTAAGCCATGTTTTTAGACACATGATGTCAGGTAGATAGGTTGCAAGCATGGCATGGAAGTTGTGAACCTTGTTGTTCAGACTTCTTATGTTTAAGTGACAGATGAGTAGAGAGTTAGCTGGTCTAAGGGAGATTGGATGTTGCGTGGGCTCTGTTGATCTGGTAGGGCCTGGGTTGGGATGGATGTCTCCATCTATAGTGATGTTTTTCCTTAGGTATGCTATTAATTTTAGGACTTTGGTTAATAATTTTAGACCATGTTTTGTTTTGGTAGTTATATGGTGTTGCTTTTTTAGGTAGGGATCATTGAGTTTTGTTGTTTTGGGGGTTATATGATGGGGGAAGAATTCATCTAAAGGTGGTGGGGAGGGGGAACTTGTGTGATAACTTGGATAGTTGAAGCCTGATAAGGACAAGTGTTCATAACTAGTTAAGAGATAAGGAAATAAGATGAGTGGTGGGATAA